>NC_134830.1:126264547-126349484 GCF_004210375.1 Tachypleus tridentatus
AAAGTTACATAAGATTAATATTTTATTTAACTATGTTTTTATGCCAAGTATATTTGTATAGAATGGATACAAAGTAGTTCAATTAAATTTTAAATGCAACTCTTTTAAAATGTCAAGACATGCACACTTTGAAGTTCCATAGTGAAGGAGACAAAATGCCTGGCTTACCTCCTTCTCTGCAAGCATATCACGAAATTGTTTCATTCTGATCTCCAGAGGAACAGCTGCTCTTTCTTTAGCAGCCACTTTCCCAATGTCAATTCTACCCGTTTTTTTTGTTATTCTGGTCCTCAGCAACCTTATTTTCCTGACTTTGTGTCACAGTTGTCTCTGTACTATCAGTTTCAACTCTGAAAATAGTAGTATTATACAAACATATAACTTCTTCCTAGAACTGTCACATAAACATGAAACAAAACACCACGTTAGTTCCAAAATTCATTTCTATATCCAATCATATTAAAACTTTCATCAATAGTCTTTTATATTTCAAACAAAACCAGATTAATGTACCATTTATAGGGTACAGTGTCTTATTTACAAACTTTCAAAAGAGTACAACTGAATAATTAACATTTTTAAATTACAAAACTGTTAGTGCACATACAGTGTCCACAATTTAATGAAACTTTCTGATTAGAACTTTCACAAAAATAGATAATTCATAATAATTTATTTTAAAATTTTGAAAGCTTTCATAATATGATTATTCAAGTCATAAAACTAAACAAGCTGATGTCAGAAAGACCATCCTTACTCATCACTTTATCATCTTTTAGATTCTCTTTATCACCTCTTTAGATTTAAACATTTTACAAAATGCACACTTAACCACTCCAGAATGCAGTAGTGTTACTGGTATCTCAAAATTTTTTTCCTAATTCACAGTGAAAATATTTACCAAAATTTACAGTTTTAATCTGAATTTGCTATTTTTACATGCTTTTGATTTTGAATCTAAAATTGAAATAAGAATGTGTGAGAGTTTGCAGTTTACTTGATATCTCTCAATATTTTTAGGCCTATTGGTTTTTACTACTTCACTAGTTTCAAGTATTGAAAAAGAATTTAATATATATTAAAAAAAAGCCTTAATCAAAATGATGCACAAAAAAAAACAGTTACCAAGGCATAATCTATAATAATATGTTTTTTTTATAGGATATGACTGTGAAAACAGGACAAATACAGAAGCAAAGATGCACAGTCTATTAACCTTAATCTCCATTCACTGTCTCATAGGCAAAAAAGAAGAAAAAGTAATTACAAGAATAAGAAAAAAAAATAAAAGGTAAGAGAACAGGCTGTGGGTGCTCAAGCTCACAACATTCTACATTATCTTTTATTGCCTGCAGACAGTGATGGGAAAGTGACTGCTCTTAGAAGTAAAAAAAGTGAAAAACAAATAGGAGAAAGGTCTTGTCATCAGGAATGGTGAGTAGAAAAACTTTACTCCTGAAATTAGCATTCTGGCCCCAATATGATAGCAGAAGCTCAAATTAATAAGATAATATTAATCAGCAGCAAAGCACATAAATTGTGTTAAAATACATACAGAGTTGTCTAAACCAGTATGACAGTCATACTCATAAAAAAAACAACCTACTGTAACTACTAATTTTCAGACCATCGTCTACTTTTTATTAGAGCTTGTATATTCATTGGTGTCAACTGTCAATATACACATGAAAACAGTGCCAAAATATTCTGTTTAACTAACCTTATTGAAAATAAAAAAATTTGAAGCATATGTGTAACTCTCAGTTGTTGTTATTCATTTAATATATTTTCACATTATATTTTAATAAATATATTAATAATTATCATAATCATTAGTTAACGTTTGTATCAATATTTTGACATTAGCAGTAAATTACTGTCACTTGTAACACATTTTAGGGAACCTGAATAGTTGTGACTTTATAAAACTAACAGCAGCTGAATATGAATAACTACTGTCAGGAAAGAGTATTTCATATAATGGAAGAATAAAATTTTCTTTTATTAAAAATATTTAAATGAATACTATTAGGTGTTTTGTCCAGATCAAAATAATGTGCTTCTAATGCAGTAATTGAAGTATAAACAATTTCTAAGTTACTGGGTAAACAAGTGTAGTGTTAATGAAATTGTTTCAGGATTATTTACACTCATTAAGTCACCAATATAAATTAAAGCAAAATCAGCACCAGAATTGTATTGTTTTTAAAATTAAAATATATAACTTATCTATACACGTATAACACTTAGCTACCACTGGAATACCAATTAGGGAAAAAAAATACTTATAAATACACAACTATTTATTTTGGGGGGTAAAATTTTTCTTAGAGCAATATAGAAAGACTGCAATTCTGTTCCATTAAAAATTCACAACTAAACGTAAACTGTTGTGTAGTTTAATCAAATGATTGAACAGTCTGACCTTACCCACAATTACTAAAGTATTCTGCAACAGGCTGATCATTTTTATCATCTAAAAAGTATGTTTATTATAACTATTATTTATATATTACTTTTGTCAAATTAAATAAAATATATTAAAAGAGGTAGCTAGTTGTTTGTTTTAAAGGAGTTGGAAAGAAACCTAAATTTTACAGAAGATTTACACAATTTTGATACATTTTCTACATTTTAATGAAATTAAATTACTACCTTTAGACTGGTTAACCAGTTTAATTATTCATACTATTAACTCTATTAATTGTAAATTGTACATGAAATGTCTTGGAAATAAATCTGAAATTACAACTAGATTGCTCACTAAGAACAATATTGTTTTCTTGCAGTTTTGGATCTTATTCTTCAATTGAAAAATCAGTATCTCTAAAAAATACAAAATTCAATCTTAACCTCAGCTTATAAAGTTCCCCTCGTACTTCGTCCACATTCATGCACAAGTATGCAAACACAGACAGAATTTTCGACAGGCTCTTCCATAGTGCACTGAATTATTTTAATAAGAATTGACATAAAAAAATTTTATTGTGGGATCTTGACAGATACTACGTACGTGATGAACATAGTCCTCAGCATCTCTCTCAATAAATACATATTTAAGAAATATAAATGAAGCTGACCACCAAGCACTTGACGATTAGAATTAGTATAATATTCGTAGCTTTATTTCTTTACTTTTTTTTTTTTCTTATTTTATTAAATATTTCAGGATATAAATAGATTTAAAAATTAAAAGTAATAACGAAAAGTATAAAACAGAAAATCAAAAAAAATAATTCATAATGTCAAAAAAATAGCATCTCAAGGCAATGTTCATATATTGACTTGAAAAGGGCCGGAGTACTGTGGGTTACTCTGGCCCTAAATCACTCCAACGAAAATATAGTAGTAGTCGACATTAAAGTTAGGGATGGAAGAAGAGGTCACTTGCAACGGACCCTCCTGGGTATCTGAAATCTAACATACCCAAATACCCACAAAGAAGAAGTTGTCGGCAAGTGATATTGTCGGCAAACGGGTTGTCGTCGAGCCATCTGTCGATTAGTACTGTTGTCGTTGAATTGAGTGTCGCTCATGTTGGCTATGGCTCGTTTAACAGTGAATAGTTTGTGTTATGTATTTTCGTTTTTCTATGTTAAAGGCGTTTCTTTGGTGTAAATATATATCTGTATTTGTGGATTATTTTTATCATCTGAAAGTCTTTTGTTTTTCTTCGTGTGTATGAAGCCAGCATGTATATTCAAGTTTTCTTTTGTATCTTTTAATACTTCTGAGTCCCGGTCGCACCAAACATGCTCGCCCTTTAAGCTGTAGAGGCGTTATAATGTGACGGTCAATCCCATTATTCGTTGGTAAAAGAGTAGCCCAAGAGTTGGCGGTCGGGGATGATGACAAGCTGTCTTCCCTCTAGTCTTATACTGCTAAATTAGGGACGGCTAGCACAGATAGCCCTTGAGTAGTTTTGCGCGAAATTCAAAAAATAACAAATAAATAACTTTTAATGCTTTCAAATATCACTGCTATTATGTTTATCATGAAAGATCTTTTCATTGTGCGTTGTACTACATTACATCATAGATAAAGAGTTTTATTTTCTTGTATTTAAATGTGGTTTTTAGTTTAAAGTTTGTGCTATTGATCATTCTTTGGAACAAGAAGCATTTAGTGTTTCTTGACCACGTAAGGTCAGTAGATTTTAAAGTCGAAATTAGTAGGAAGAAGTATAATATGTAGACACATTATTCATTTCCTACTTTTGTATTTTAATGTTGGAATTTTCAAAGCTTTTGTGTAGTCTGATTCTAAGCACTTTTTGTATAAACACGGTATCCAGAAAACTACTTAGTTTCCTTCTAGTTGCCTTTGATGTTTACAAAACTCAAGGTCAGTCACATCAATTGACACGTTTTTTTTCATAAATTTAATAAGTAGTGGTTATAATATTATTTACAAACTACATTTGTACTATATCACAGATAGGATAGAGAAAAGTGGAACTTTCCCTCATTTGTTTTCAGTGGCGTGTGATCTGACAAACGTTTCTAACAACGTACTCATGCATTTAATTTGTTGGCTGGAATGGTTCTCGGTTTAACACCATTATTTCATTATTTCCAAGAGTCGTGTTCTTTTACATTTTCCGCTTCTTCGAAGTTGATTGGTGGTATGCCTCTATAATATCTTTGCTTATATGATTCGCGTTCTTTTTTTGTTGTTGTTGTTGTTTCTGGAGCCATACATTGTTTTATTTAATTCTCTGCATTTCTCCAAAATGTCTAATCTGTCGTTTATTTTGTCTCCTATCTTGCCTCTGATTGCGTTCATTAACGGTTTTATCCCTTTTTTTGTATCTCTTTGTCCTCTGTGCTCTCTCCATTAGATTTTTTTTTACTTTTATTTTTTCGGTCTCATTCTTTTTTTTTTCAATTCAACCAATCTAACTAATAATGTCTTATTTTCCTTTTCCGACGATCTTTCCTTCTTTTCTAAAGTATTTCTTTTAACTTGTTTTCTTGTGAGAGTGAAAAAAAAATTTTACGCGTCTTATTTTTTTTCGGTAACGTTGATAATGTTACTTAGTTCTTCAGATCTTTTATTTCATTTTAAGTGCTTCATATCTGTTTTCTAGAATTAAATGAAAAGTATTGTTATGCTATTCAAGCACATAATTGTCCATTAGTATTGTTTTCATTCTTCCACAATATACGTAACATGCAGAAAAGAAAACTATATAAAAACAAGGGAAAGCTTGTTTGTTTGGGAATTTCGCACAAAGCTACTCGAGGGCTATCTGTGCTAGTCCCTAGCATAAGACTAGAGGAAAGCTAGTCATCACCACCCACCGCCAATTCTACTCTTTTACCAACGAATAGTGGGATTGATACGTCACATTATACACACCGGCTAAAAGCGAAACTATACGAATAAAGCATACAAGGAAAGCACAAAATAAACGAATCATGATAAATCCGTTACACCTTTCGAAACAGGCACGCCATTTAACAAAATTTAATCAAAGTTTATTATTAATAGAGTTGTGACATATTTCTTTCGCGCCACACGTTAAGTACTTGTAAAATATATAGGCTTTCTAATAGCCTTGATGTCGTAAAGAAATTAAAAGTTTTAAAATTTGTATTAAAATAGAACAAAAGTATTTAAGAGATAATATTAAAAATGTCTATTTTTAAAAGGTAAAATATATCATCGTAAACATTTTTGAAAAATAGCTCTGAAGTGTTTTCTATTATTTGAGGTTTCAAGAAGACAAAAATAAATTAATTATAACAGAGCAGTATAGTGAGATTCTAAACATCTCTTTACTATAAGGCATACGAAGGGTTAGCTACTCAAATTACTAGGGTAGTTGATACTACATGAGTGTCACTGTGACGTAATACAAATTTGAAGTAGCAATTTATCAGGTCATTCTATAAATAATGTCCGAAAATTTAATACACAAAATGCATCATCATTTCTGTCTTTGTAAACGTGTTTAACGACGAATATTAAAATGTTCAGGCAAATATAAAATCTAACTCAACACATTAAACGAATAAACTTTTGTGAAAATGGATACAAAGAGCAGGGAAATGCAAATCCAGCACGTCGGCACATTAATACAGATGTCTATAGTTTAAGAAAATTTACGTACTTAAATATTGGTCTCTTTTCAGTGTTGGGATCAACAGATGCAATGAAACTGAATTTTGCTGTAGGGAGAAGCGAAAGTACTCGGTAAAACCCCTTTCAGGTCCAGGGCTCCGAATAAAATGCCCTGACCGTGCCCAAAAGCAACCTGTAGGAGAAAAGATACACGGACGTTAACGTAAAATAGCTGTGGTATAGAGGAAACAACACAGATTAGTGTTAGAAGAGACTTGACGTTTGTAGGAAGTCGATAAGGTTAGGTTCAAGAAAACCGACTTTGGTATTTTTGCTTGGTGTGATCATTATCAACCTACTGTTGGATAATGGTCTCAGGTTATCTGTAAGACCGTGTGCGTGACGTAGCTGGTACAGTTGGCTGGATTTCTTGCGGATGTTTGCAAGAGGCTCTGGTGAATCGCTTGTTGTCTTCTTTCTCTGGATTGCTTGATGGTTGCTGTCGATGTTGGTTTGAAATTCTTCGTTTGTTGTACAGAACTGTTCATTTGATCTTGAGGCGTCACACGTATTGTTATCTAGAGTTATAGTCTGAGTGCTTAGTGATCGTAAACTGTAGAAGTCTGTTTCGGTAATCTTGCTTGTAGATTGTTTCTTCAGCTGTGTTAGATCGATGACTGGATTTTGTGAGTCGTACATTGGTGGAGAATTTATGTTTGAATGGCGTGTTTGGGTATCCTTGGCTTGAATGAGCAACAGCGACGACTTTGGGCACTGAAATGGAATAAATGGTAATAGCATCAGTTGCGTAAAACGCAACTTCTTCATAAATTTGGTATATTGATTGAAATTTTGGAGAAAATTCTGTGTACGATGTATATCTCGATCTTGCTGTGGCTTTCCAGGGAATGTTTGAATTCTGTGGGATGAAATCCTTTGAGAACAACAGAGAACCTGTCGGTTTGAGTCTAACTGACTTTGACTTCTGTCCTCCAGTGCTTGAAACGTGTGATAAGTCTCCTGATGTAGAATGATGGAAAAGAATACCTCTTCGGCGTGTTTTTCGAATTCTGGAATGGTCGATGATTGCACCAGGCTGAGCCTCACCGATAAACGTGGCGATATGTGACGCTGAGAGTGCGTAGAGAGAGGTCGACTAACGGCAGGATAAGTGAAATAGGTTCACTTATGAAAACATCATGTCAGCAGAGAGAAAACATGGTCCAGCTCGCTTGGTATCTTAGCTTGGAATCACAAAATGTGTCGGAAAAGTAATAACTCATAAATGGCCTGTATGGGGATCGAACCCACGACCTTCGCGTTATTAGCACGACGCTCTAACCAACTGAGCTAACAGGCCACTAAATCTAACACATGTGGCAATATGGAAAATATTTCTTTCTTTTCATTAGCAGCAAAAAACTTACAAACAGTCCTGAATAACTTAGAAGAATACTGCCAGAAATTCAAAATAAGGATAAAAATTCTGAAAATCCAACGAATACTATTCGCCAGAGAAAGAACTGAAACAAAACTAGACGAAAGTTACACATGATCTGATCAATTTTACGAACTGCTCCCTCGGTTGAATATTTAGGATTAACTTACGACATCAACTTAACGTGGATACAGCATACTAACAATATCCTAACTAGAATCTGGGAAAGAGCAAATATGGCTAGAAGCCTCTTCGGTTAAAATCAAGGCACATTAACAAATAATATAATAAAAATCTACAAAAAATACATAATACCCATAATAGAATACACATGTCCAGCCTGGATAAACATATCACAAAAACAATTACACAAACTAGGAAAAATACAAAATTCAATCTTAACCTCAGCTTATAAAGTACCCCTCGTACTTCGTCCACATTCATGCACAAGTATGCAAACACAGAGAGAATTTTCGATAGGCTCTTCCATAGTGCACTGAATTATTTTAATAAGAATTGACATAAAAATTGTTTATTGTGGGATCTTGACAGATACTACGTACGTGATGAACATAGTCCTCAGCATCTCTCTCAATAAATACATATTTAAGAAATATAAATGAAGCTGACCACCAAGCACTTGACGATTAGAATTAGTATAATATTCGTAGCTTTATTTCCTTTCTTTACTTTTTTTCTTTTTTTTTAAATATTTCAGGATATAAATAGATTTAAAAATTAAAAGTAATAACGAAAAGTATAAAAACAGAAAATCAAAAAAATAATTCATAAATTCAAAAAATAGCATCTCAAGGCATTATATGAACATTGCCTTGAAAAGGGCCGGAGTACTGTGGGTTACTATGGGCCTAAATCACTCCAACGAAAATATAGTAGTATTCGACATTAAAGTTAGGGATGTAAGAAGAGGTCATTTGCAACGGACCCTCCTGGGTATCTGAAATCAACATACCCAAATACTCACAAAGAAGAAGCTGTCGGCAAGTGATATTGTCGGCAAACGGGTTGTCGCCGAGTCATCTGTCGATTAGTACTGTTGTCGTTGAATTGAGTGTCGCTAATGTTGGCTATGGCTCGGTTGACAGTGAATAGTTTGTGTTATGTATTTTCGTTTTTCTGTGTTAAAGGCGTTTCTTTGGTGTAAATATATATATATGTATTTGTGGATTATTTTTATCATCTGAAAGTCTTTTGTTTTCTTCGTGTGTATAAACCAGCATGTATATTCAAGTTTTTCTTTTGTATCTTTTAATACTTCGAGTCCCGGTCGCACTAAACATGCTCGCCCTTTAAGCTGTAGAGGCGTTATAATGTGACGGTCAATCCCATTATTCGTTGGTAAAAGTGTAGCCCAAGAGTTGGCGGTCGGTGGTGATGACAAGCTGTCTTCCCTCTTGTCTTATACTGCTAAATTAGGGACGGCTAGAAGAGATAGCCCTTGAGTAGTTTTGCGCGAAATTCAAAAAATAACAAATAAATAACTTTTAATGCTTTCAAATATCTCTGCTATTATGTTTATCATGAAAGATCTTTTCATTTTGCGTTGTACTGCATAACATCTTAGATAAAGAGTTTTATTTTGTTGTATTTAAATGTGGTTTTTTAGTTTAAAGTTTATGCTATTGATCATTTATGGGAACAAGAAGCAGTTAGTGTTTCTTGACCACGTAAGGTCAGTTGATTTTAAAGTCGAAATTAGTAGGAAGAAGTATAATATGCAGACACATTATGCATTTCCTATTTTTGTATTTTAATGTAGGAATTTTCAAAGCTTTTGTGTAGTCTGATTCTAAGCACTTTTTGTATGAACACGATATCCAGAAAACTACTTAGTTTCCTTCTAGTTGCCTTTGATGTTTACAAAATTCAAGCTCAGTCACGTCAATTGACACCTGTTTTTTTTTCATAAATTTAATAAGTAGTGGTTATAATATTATTTACAAACTACATTTGTACTATATCACAGATAGGATAAAGAAAAGTGGAACTTTCCCTCATTTGTTTTCACTGGCGTGTGACCTGACAAACATTTCTAACAACGTACTAATGCATTTAATTTATTGGCTGGAATGGTTCTCGGTTTAACACGATTATTTAATTATTTCCAAGAGTCGTGTTCTTTTACATTTTCCGCTTCTTCGAAGTTGATTGGTGGTATGCCTTTAATATCTTTGCTTATATGTCTCGCGTTCTTTTCTTTTTTGGGTGTGGTTTCTGGAGCCATACATTGTTTTATTTAATTCTCTGCATTTCTCCAAAATGTCTAATCTGTCGTTTATTTTGTCTCCTTTCTTGCCTCTGATTGCGTTCATTAACGGTTTTATCCATTTTTTGTATCTCTTTATCATCTGTGCTCTCTCTTAGATTATTACATTTTTTTTTTCGGTCTCAATCTTTTTTTCATTTCAACCAATCTAACTAATAATGTCTTATTTTCCTTTTCCGACGATCTTCCTTCTTTTCTAAAGTATTTCTTTTAACTTGTTTTCTTGTGAGAGTGAAAAAAAATTTTACGCGTCTTATTTTTTTTTCGTTAACGTTGATAATGTTACTTTGTGCTTCAGATCTTTTATTTCATTCTAAGTGCTTCATACCTGTTTTCTAGAATTAAATGAAAAGTATTGTTATACTATTCAAGCACATATTTGTCCATTAGTATTGTTTTCATTCTTCCACAATATACGTAACATGCAGAAAAGAAAACTATATAAAAACAAGGAAAGCACTAAAATAAACGAATCATGATAAATCCGTTACACCTTTCGAAACAGGCACGCCATTTAACAAAATTTAATCAAAGTTTATTATTAATAGAGTTGTGACATATTTCTTTCGCGCCACACGTGAAGTACTTGTGAAATATATAGGCTTTCTAATAGCCTTGATGTCGTAAACAAATTAAAATTTTTAAAATTTGTATTAAAATAGTACAAAAGTATTTAAGAGATAATATTAAAATGTCTATTTTAAAAGGTAAAATATATCATCGTAAACATTTTTGAAAAATAGCTCTGAGAGTTTTTTCTACCAATTGAGGTTTCAAGAAGACAAAAATAAATTAATTATAACAGAGCAGTATAGTGAGATTCTAAACATCTCTTTACTATAAGGCATACGAAGGGTTAGCTATTCAAATTACTAATGTAGTTGATACTACATGAGTGTCACTGTGACGTAATACAAATTTGAAGTAGCAATTTATCAGGTCATTCTATAAATAATGTCCGAAAATTTAATACACAAAATGCATCATCATTTCTGTCTTTGTAAACGTCTTTAACAACGAAAATATGTTGCAGGACGAATATTAAAATGTTCAGGCAAATAAAAATCTAACCTAACACATTAAACGAATAAACTTTGTGAAAATGGATGCAAAGAGCAGGGAAATGCAAATCCAGCACGTCGGCACATTAATACAGATGTCTATAGTTTAAGAAAATTTACATACTTAAATATGGGCCTCTTTTCAGTGTTGGATTCAACAGATGTAATGAAACTGAATTTTGCTGTAGGGGAGAAGCGAAAGTACTCGGTAAATCCCCCTTTCAGGTCCAGGGCGCCGAATAAAATGCCCTGACCGTGCCCCAAAGCAACCTGTAGGAGAAAAGATACACGGACGTTAACGTAAAATAGCTGTGGTATAGAGGAAACAACACAGATTAGTGTTAGAAGAGACTTGACGTTTGTAGGAAGTCGATAAGGTTAGGTTCAAGAAAACCGACTTTGGTATTTTTGCTTGGTGTGATCATTATCAACCTACTGTTGGATAATGGTCTCAGGTTATCTGTAAGACCGTGTGCGTGACGTAGCTGGTACAGTTGGCTGGATTTCTTGCGGATGTTTGCAAGAGGCTCTGGTGAATCGCTTGTTGTCTTCTTTTCTCTGGATTGCTTGATGGTTGCTGTCGATGTTGGTTTGAAATTCTTCGTTTGTTGTACAGAACTGTTCATTTGATCTTGAGGCGTCACACGTATTGTTATCTAGAGTTATAGTCTGAGTGCTTAGTGATCGTAAACTGAAGAAGTCTGTTTCGGTAATCTTGCTTCTAGATTGTTTCTTGAGCTGTGTTAGATCGATGACTGGATTTTGTGAGTCGTACATTGGTGGAGAATTTATGTTTGAATGGCGTGTTTGGGTATCCTTGGCTTGAATGAGCAACAGCGACGACTTTGGGCACTGAAATGGAATAAATGGTAATAGCATCAGTTGCGTAAAACGCAACTTCTTCATAAATTTGGTATATTGATTGAAATTTTTGGAGAAAATTCTTTGTACGATGTATATCTCGATCTTGCTGTGGCTTTCCAGGGAATGTTTGAATTCTGTGGGATGAAATCCTTTGAGAAAACAGAGAACCTGTCGGTGTGAGTCTAACTGACTTTGACTTCTGTCCTCCAGGGCTTGAAACGTGTGATAAGTCTCCTGGTGTAGAATGATGGAAAAGAATATCTCTTCGGCGTGTTTTTCGAATTCTGGAATGGTCGATGATTGCACCAGACTGAGCCTCACCGATAAACGTGGCGATATGTGACGCTGAGAGTGCGTAGAGAGAGGTCGACTAACGGCAGGATAAGTGAAATAGGTTCACTTATGAAAACATCATGTTAGCAGAGAAAAACATGGTCCAGCTCGCTTGGTATCTTAGCTTGGAATCACAAAATGTGTCGGAAAAGTAATAACTCATAAATGGCCTGTAGGGGATCGAACCCACGACCTTCACGTTATTAACACGACGCTCTAACCAACTGAGCTAACAGGCCACTGGATCTAAAACATGTGGCAATATGGAAAATATTTCTTTCTTTTCATTAGCAGCAAAAAACTTACAAACAGTCCTGAATAACTTAGAAGAATACTGCCAGAAATTCAAAATAAGGATAAAAATTCTGAAAATCCAACGAATACTATTCGCCAGAGAAAGAACTGAAACAAAACTAGACGAAAGTTACACATGATCGGATCACTTTTACGAACTGCTCCCTCGGTTGAATATTTAGGATTAACTTACGACATCAAATTAACGTGGATACAGCATACTAACAATATCCTAACTAGAATCTGGGAAAGAGCAAATTTGGCTATAAGCCTCTTCGGTTAAAATCAAGGCACATTAACAAATAATATAATAAAAATCTACAAAAAATACATAATACCCATAATAGAATACACATGTCCAGCCTGGATAAACATATCACAAAAACAATTACACAAACTAGGAAAAATACAAAATTCAATCTTAACCTCAGCTTATAAAGTACCCCTCGTACTTCGTCCACATTCATGCACAAGTATGCAAACACAGAGAGAATTTTCGATAGGCTCTTCCATAGTGCACTGAATTATTTTAATAAGAATTGACATAAAAATTGTTTATTGTGGGATCTTGACAGATACTACGTACGTGATGAACATAGTCCTCAGCATCTCTCTCAATAAATACATATTTAAGAAATATAAATGAAGCTGACCACCAAGCACTTGACGATTAGAATTAGTATAATATTCGTAGCTTTATTTCCTTTCTTTACTTTTTTCTTCTTTTTTTAAATATTTCAGGATATAAATAGATTTAAAAAATTAAAAGTAATAACGAAAAGTATAAAAACAGAAAATCAAAAAAAATAATTCATAAATTCAAAAAATAGCATCTCAAGGCAATATATGAACATTGCCTTGAAAAGGGCCGGAGTACTGTGGGTTACTCTGGCCTAAATCACTCCAACGAAAATATAGTAGTATTCGACATCAAAGTTAGGGATGTAAGAAGAGGTCATTTGCAACGGACCCTCCTGGGTATCTGAAATCCAACATACCCAAATACCCACAAAGAAGAAGCTGTCGGCAAGTGATATTGTCGGCAAACGGGTTGTCGCCGAGCCATCTGTCGATTAGTACTGTTGTCGTTGAATTGAGTGTCGCTCATGTTGGCTATGGCTCGGTTGACAGTGAATAGTTTGTGTTATGTATTTTCGTTTTCTGTGTTAAAGGCGTTTCTTTGGTGTAAATATATATATATATTTGTGGATTATTTTATCATCTGAAAGTCTTTTGTTTTCTTCGTGTGTATAAAACCAGCATGTATATTCAAGTTTTTCTTTTGTATCTTTTAATACTTCGATTCCCGGTCGCACCAAACATGCTCGCCCTTTAAGCTGTAGAGGCGTTATAATGTGACGGTCAATCCCATTATTCGTTGGTAAAAGAGTAGCCCAAGAGTTGGCGGTCGGTGGTGATGACAAGCTGTCTTCCCTCTTGTCTTATACTGCTAAATTAGGGACGGCTAGCACAGATAGCCCTTGAGTAGTTTTGCGCGAAATTCAAAAAATAACAAATAAATAACTTTTAATACTTTCAAATATGACTGCTATTATGTTTATCATGAAAGATCTTTTCATTGTGCGTTGTACTGCATTACATCATAGATAAAGAGTTTTATTTTGTTGTATTTAAATGTGGTTTTAGTTTAAAGTTTGTGCTATTGATCATTCTTTGGAACAAGAAGCATTTAGTGTTTCTTGACCACGTAAGGTCAGTTGATTTTAAAGTCGAAATTAGTAGGAAGAAGTATAATATGTAGACACATTATTCATTTCCTACTTTTGTATTTTAATGTTGGAATTTTCAAAGCTTTTGTGTAGTCTGATTCTAAGCACTTTTTGTATGAACACGATATCCAGAAATCTACTTAGTTTCCTTCTAGTTGCCTTTGATGTTTACAAAACTCAAGCTCAGTCACATCAATTGACACCTATTTTTTTTCTATAAATTTATATAAGTAGTGTTTATAATATTATTTACAAACTACATTTGTACTATATTACAGATAGGATGGAGAAAAGTGGAACTTTCCCTCATTTGTTTTCACTGACAAACATTTCTAACAACGTACTAATGCATTTAATTTATTGGCTGGAATGGTTCTCGGTTTAACACCATTATTTAATTATTTCCAAGAGTCGTGTTCTTTTACATTTTCCGCTTCTTCGAAGTTGATTGGTGGTATGCCTTTAATATCTTTGCTTATATGTCTCGCGTTCTTTTCTTTTTTGTGTGTGGTTTCGGGAGCCATACATTGTTTTATTTAATTCTCTGCATTTCTCCAAAATGTCTAATCTGTCGTTTATTTTGTCTCCTTTCTTGCCTCTGATTGCGTTCATTAACGGTTTTATCCATTTTTTTGTATCTCTTTATCATCTGTGCTCTCTCTATTACATTTTTTTTTTCGGTCTCAATCTTTTTTCATTTCAACCAATCTAACTAATAATGTCTTATTTTCCTTTTTCCGACGATCTTCCTTCTTTTCTAAAGTATTTCTTTTAACTTGTTTTCTTGTGAGAGTGAAAAAAAAATTTACGCGTCTTATTTTTTTTCGTTAACGTTGATAATGTTACTTTGTTCTTCAGATCTTTTATTTCATTCTAAGTGCTTCATATCTGTTTTCTAGAATTAAATGAAAAGTATTGTTATACTATTCAAGCACATATTTGTCCATTAGTATTGTTTTCATTCTTCCACAATATACGTAACATGCAGAAAAGAAAACTATATAAAAACAAGGGAAAGCACTAAAATAAACGAATCATGATAAATCCGTTACACCTTTCGAAACAGGCACGCCATTTAACAAAATTTAATCAAAGTTTATTATTAATAGAGTTGTGACATATTTCTTTCGCGCCACACGTGAAGTAGTTGTGAAATATATAGGCTTTCTAATAGCCTTGATGTCGTAAACAAATTAAAATTTTTAAAATTTGTATTAAAATAGTACAAAAGTATTTAAGAGATAATATTAAAATGTCTATTTTAAAAGGTAAAATATATCATCGTAAACATTTTGAAAAATAGCTCTGAAGTTTTTCTATACAATTGAGGTTTCAAGAAGACAAAAATAAATTAATTATAACAGAGCAGTATAGTGAGATTCTAAACATCTCTTTACTATAAGGCATACGAAGGGTTAGCTATTCAAATTACTAATGTAGTTGATACTACATGAGTGTCACTGTGACGTAATACAAATTTGAAGTAGCAATTTATCAGGTCATTCTATAAATAATGTCCGAAAATTTAATACACAAAATGCATCATCATTTCTGTCTTTGTAAACGTCTTTAACAACGAAAATATGTTGCAGGACGAATATTAAAATGTTCAGGCAAATAAAAAATCTAACCTAACACATTAAACGAATAAACCTTTGTGAAAATGGATGCAAAGAGCAGGGAAATGCAAATCCAGCACGTCGGCACATTAATACAGATGTCTATAGTTTAAGAAAATTTACATACTTAAATATGGGCCTCTTTTGAGTGTTGGGTTCAACAGATGCAATGAAACTGAATTTTGCTGTAGGGGAGAAGCGAAAGTACTCGGTAAAACCCCTTTCAGGTCCAGGGCGCCGAATAAAATGCCCTGACCGTGCCCCAAAGCAACCTGTAGGAGAAAAGATACACGGATGTTAACGTAAAATAGCTGTGGTATAGAGGAAACAACACAGATTAGTGTTAGAAGAGACTTGACGTTTGTAGGAAGTCGATAAGGTTAGATTCAAGAAAACCGACTTTGGTATTTTTTGCTTGGTGTGATCATTATCAACCTACTGTTGGATAATGGTCTCAGGTTATCTGTAAGACCGTGTGCGTGACGTAGCTGGTACAGTTGGCTGGATTTCTTGCGGATGTTTGCAAGAGGCTCTGGTGAATCGCTTGTTGTCTTCGTTTCTCTGGATTGCTTGATGGTTGCTGTCGATGTTGGTTTGAAATTCTTCGTTTGTTGTACAGAACTGTTCATTTGATCTTGAGGCGTCACACGTATTGTTATCTAGAGTTATAGTCTGAGTGCTTAGTGATCGTAAACTGTAGAAGTCTGTTTCGGTAATCTTGCTTCTAGATTGTTTCTTGAGCTGTGTTAGATCGATGACTGGATTTTGTGAGTCGTAAATTGGTGGAGAATTTATGTTTGAATGGCGTGTTTGGGTATCCTTGGCTTGAATGAGCAACAGCGACGACTTTGGGCACTGAAATGGAATAAATGGTAATAGCATCAGTTGCGTAAAACGCAACTTCTTCATAAATTTGGTATATTGATTGAAATTTTTGGAGAAAATTCTGTGTACGATGTATATCTCGATCTTGCTATGGCTTTCCAGGGAATGTTTGAATTCTGTGGGATGAAATCCTTTGAGAAAAACAGAGAACCTGTCGGTGTGAGTCTAACTGACTTTGACTTCTGTCCTCCAGTGCTTGAAACGTGTGATAAGTCTCCTGGTGTAGAATGATGGAAAAGAATATCTCTTCGGCGTGTTTTTCGAATTCTGGAATGGTCGATGATTGCACCAGACTGAGCCTCACCGATAAACGTGGCGATATGTGACGCTGAGAGTGCGTAGAGAGAGGTCGACTAACGGAAGGATAAGTGAATTAGGTTCACGCAATGAAAACATCATGTTAGCAGAGAAAAACATGGTCCAGCTCGCTTGGTATCTTAGCTTGGAATCACAAAATGTGTCGGAAAAGTAATAACTCATAAATGGCCTGTAGGGGATCGAACCCACGACCTTCACGTTATTAACACGACGCTCTAACCAACTGAGCTAACAGGCCACTGGATCTAAAACATGTGGCAATATGGAAAATATTTCTTTCTTTTCATTAGCAGCAAAAAACTTACAAACAGTCCTGAATAACTTAGAAGAATACTGCCAGAAATTCAAAATAAGGATAAAATTCTGAAAATCCAACGAATACTATTCGCCAGAGAAAGAACTGAAACAAAACTAGACGAAAGTTACACATGATCGGATCACTTTTACGAACTGCTCCCTCGGTTGAATATTTAGGATTAACTTACGACATCAAATTAACGTGGATACAGCATACTAACAATATCCTAACTAGAATCTGGGAAAGAGCAAATTTGGCTATAAGCCTCTTCGGTTAAAATCAAGGCACATTAACAAATAATATAATAAAATCTACAAAAAATACGTAATACCCATAATAGAATACACATGTCCAGCCTGGATAAACATATCACAAAAACAATTACACAAACTAGGAACAATACAAAATTCAATCTTAACCTCAGCTTATAAAGTACCCCTCGTACTTCGTCCACATTCATGCACAAGTATGCAAACACAGAGAGAATTTTCGATAGGCTCTTCCATAGTGCACTGAATTATTTTAATAAGAATTGACATAAAAATTGTTTATTGTGGGATCTTGACAGATACTACGTACGTGATGAACATAGTCCTCAGCATCTCTCTCCAATAAATACATATTTAAGAAATATAAATGAAGCTGACCACCAAGCACTTGACGATTAGAATTAGTGTAATATTCGTAGCTTTATTTCCTTTCTTTACTTTTTTTTTTCTTTTTTAAATATTTCAGGATATAAATAGATTTAAAAAATTAAAAGTAATAACGAAAAGTATAAAAACAGAAAATCGAAAAAAAATAATTCATAAATTCAAAAAATAGCATCTCAAGGCAATATATGAACATTGCCTTGAAAAGGGCCGGAGTACTGTGGGTTACTCTGGCCCTAAATCACTCCAACGAAAATATAGTAGTAGTCGACATCAAAGTTAGGGATGTAAGAAGAGGTCATTTGCAACGGACCCTCCTGGGTATCTGAAATCCAACATACCCAAATACCCACAAAGAAGAAGCTGTCGGCAAGTGATATTGTCGGCAAACGGGTTGTCGCCGAGTCATTTGTCGATTAGTACTGTTGTCGTTGAATTGAGTGTCGCTCATGTTGGCTATGGCTCGGTTGACAGTGAATAGTTTGTGTTATGTATTTTCGTTTTTCTGTGTTAAAGGCGTTTCTTTGGTGTAAATATATATATATATATTTGTGGATTATTTTTATCATCTGAAAGTCTTTTGTTTTCTTCGTGTGTATAAAACCAGCATGTATATTCAAGTTTTTCTTTTGTATCTTTTAATACTTCGATTCCCGGTCGCACTAAACATGCTCGCCCTTTAAGCTGTAGAGGCGTTATAATGTGACGGTCAATCCCATTATTCGTTGGTAAAAGAGTAGCCCAAGAGTTGGCGGTCGGTGGTGATGACAAGCTGTCTTCCCTCTTGTCTTATACTGCTAAATTAGGGACGGCTAGCACAGATCGCCCTTGAGTAGTTTTGCGCGAAATTCAAAAAATAACAAATAAATAACTTTTAATACTTTCAAATATGACTGCTATTATGTTTATCATGAAAGATCTTTTCATTGTGCGTTGTACTGCATTACATCATATGTAAAGAGTTTTATTTTGTTGTATTTAAATGTGGTTTTTAGTTTAAAGTTTGTGCTATTGATCAATCTTTGGAACAAGAAGCATTTAGTGTTTCTTGACCACGTAAGGTCAGTTGATTTTAAAGTCGAAATTAGTAGGAAGAAGTATAATATGTAGACACATTATTCATTTCCTACTTTTGTATTTTAATGTTGGAATTTTCAAAGCTTTTGTGTAGTCTGATTCTAAGCACTTTTTTGTATGAACACGATATCCAGAAATCTACTTAGTTTCCTTCTAGTTGCCTTTGATGTTTACAAAACTCAAGCTCAGTCACATCAATTGACACCTATTTTTTTTTTATAAATTTTTATAAGTAGTGTTTATAATATTATTTACAAACTACATTTGTACTATATTACAGATAGGATGGAGAAAAGTGGAACTTTCCCTCATTTGTTTTCACTGACAAACATTTCTAACAACGTACTAATGCATTTAATTTATTGGCTGGAATGGTTCTCGGTTTAACACCATTATTTAATTATTTCCAAGAGTCGTGTTCTTTTACATTTTCCGCTTCTTCGAAGTTGATTGGTGGTATGCCTTTAATATCTTTGCTTATATGTCTCGCGTTCTTTTCTTTTTTGTGTGTGGTTTCGGGAGCCATACATTGTTTTATTTAATTCTCTGCATTTCTCCAAAATGTCTAATCTGTCGTTTATTTTGTCTCCTTTCTTGCCTCTGATTGCGTTCATTAACGGTTTTATCCATTTTTTTGTATCTCTTTATCATCTGTGCTCTCTCTATTACATTTTTTTTTTCGGTCTCAATCTTTTTTCATTTCAACCAATCTAACTAATAATGTCTTATTTTCCTTTTTCCGACGATCTTCCTTCTTTTCTAAAGTATTTCTTTTAACTTGTTTTCTTGTGAGAGTGAAAAAAAAAATTTTAAGCGTCTTATTTTTTTTTCGTTAACGTTGATAATGTTACTTTGTGCTTCAGATCTTTTATTTCATTCTAAGTGCTTCATACCTGTTTTCTAGAATTAAATGAAAAGTATTGTTATACTATTCAAGCACATATTTGTCCATTAGTATTGTTTTCATTCTTCCACAATATACGTAACATGCAGAAAAGAAAACTATATAAAAACAAGGGAAAGCACTAAAATAAACGAATCATGATAAATCCGTTACACCTTTCGAAACAGGCACGCCATTTAACAAAATTTAATCAAAGTTTATTATTAATAGAGTTGTGACATATTTCTTTCGCGCCACACGTGAAGTAGTTGTGCAATATATAGGCTTTCTAATAGCCTTGATGTCGTAAACAAATTAAAATTTTTCAAATTTGTATTAAACTAGTACAAAAGTATTTAAGAGATAATATTAAAAATGTCTATTTTTAAAAGGTAAAATATATCATCGTAAACATTTTTGAAAAAATAGCCCTGAGATTTTTTTATACCAATTGAGGTTTCAAGAAGACAAAAATAAATTAATTATAACAGAGCAGTATAGTGAGATTCTAAACATCTCTTTACTATAAGGCATACGAAGGGTTAGCTATTCAAATTACTAATGTAGTTGATACTACATGAGTGTCCCTGTGACGTAATACAAATTTGAAGTAGCAATTTATCAGGTCATTCTATAAATAATGTCCGAAAATTTAATACACAAAATGCATCATCATTTCTGTCTTTGTAAACGTCTTTAACAACGAAAATATGTTGCAGGACGAATATTAAAATGTTCAGGCAAATAAAAAATCTAACCTAACACATTAAACGAATAAACTTTTGTGAAAATGGATACAAAGAGCAGGGAAATGCAAATCCAGCACGTCGGCACATTAATACAGATGTCTATAGTTTCAGAAAATTTACATACTTAAATATGGGCCTCTTTTGAGTGTTGGGTTCAACAGATGCAATGAAACTGAATTTTGCTGTAGGGGAGAAGCGAAAGTACTCGGTAAAACCCCCTTTCAGGTCCAGGGCGCCGAATAAAATGCCCTAACCGTGCCCCAAAGCAACCTGTAGGAGAAAAGATACACGGACGTTAACGTAAAATAGCTGTGGTATAGAGGAAACAACACAGATTAGTGTTAGAAGAGACTTGACGTTTGTAGGAAGTCGATAAGGTTAGATTCAAGAAAACCGACTTTGGTATTTTTGCTTGGTGTGATCATTATCAACCTACTGTTGGATAATGGTCTCAGGTTATCTGTAAGACCGTGTGCGTGACGTAGCTGGTACAGTTGGCTGGATTTCTTGCGGATGTTTGCAAGAGGCTCTGGTGAATCGCTTGTTGTCTTCGTTTCTCTGGATTGCTTGATGGTTGCTGTCGATGTTGGTTTGAAATTCTTCGTTTGTTGTACAGAACTGTTCATTTGATCTTGAGGCGTCACACGTATTGTTATCTAGAGTTATAGTCTGAGTGCTTAGTGATCGTAAACTGTAGAAGTCTGTTTCGGTAATCTTGCTTCTAGATTGTTTCTTGAGCTGTGTTAGATCGATGACTGGATTTTGTGAGTCGTAAATTGGTGGAGAATTTATGTTTGAATGGCGTGTTTGGGTATCCTTGGCTTGAATGAGCAACAGCGACGACTTTGGGCACTGAAATGGAATAAATGGTAATAGCATTAGTTGCGTAAAACGCAACTTCTTCATAAATTTGGTATATTGATTGAAATTTTTGGAGAAAATTCTGTGTACGATGTATATCTCGATCTTGCTATGGCTTTCCAGGGAATGTTTGAATTCTGTGGGATGAAATCCTTTGAGAAAAACAGATAACCTGTCGGTGTGAGTCTAACTGACTTTGACTTCTGTCCTCCAGGGCTTGAAACGTGTGATAAGTCTCCTGGTGTAGAATGATGGAAAAGAATATCTCTTCGGCGTGTTTTTCGAATTCTGGAATGGTCGATGATTGCACCAGACTGAGCCTCACCGATAAACGTGGCGATATTTGACGCTGAGAGTGCGTAGAGAGAGGTCGACTAACGGAAGGATAAGTGAATTAGGTTCACGATATGAAAACATCATGTTAGCAGAGAAAAACATGGTCCAGCTCGCTTGGTATCTTAGCTTGGAATCACAAAATGTGTCGGAAAAGTAATAACTCATAAATGGCCTGTAGGGGATCGAACCCACGACCTTCACGTTATTAACACGACGCTCTAACCAACTGAGCTAACAGGCCACTGGATCTAAAACATGTGGCAATATGGAAAATATTTCTTTCTTTTCATTAGCAGCAAAAAACTTACAAACAGTCCTGAATAACTTAGAAGAATACTGCCAGAAATTCAAAATAAGGATAAAAATTCTGAAAATCCAACGAATACTATTCGCCAGAGAAAGAACTGAAACAAAACTAGACGAAAGTTACACATGATCGGATCACTTTTACGAACTGCTCCCTCGGTTGAATATTTAGGATTAACTTACGACATCAAATTAACGTGGATACAGCATACTAACAATATCCTAACTAGAATCTGGGAAAGAGCAAATTTGGCTATAAGCCTCTTCGGTTAAAATCAAGGCACATTAACAAATAATATAATAAAAATCTACAAAAAATACGTAATACCCATAATAGAATACACATGTCCAGCCTGGATAAACATATCACAAAAACAATTACACAAACTAGGAACAATACAAAATTCAATCTTAACCTCAGCTTATAAAGTACCCCTCGTACTTCGTCCACATTCATGCACAAGTATGCAAACACAGAGAGAATTTTCGATAGGCTCTTCCATAGTGCACTGAATTATTTTAATAAGAATTGACATAAAAATTGTTTATTGTGGGATCTTGACAGATACTACGTACGTGATGAACATAGTCCTCAGCATCTCTCTCAATAAATACATATTTAAGAAATATAAATGAAGCTGACCACCAAGCACTTGACGATTAGAATTAGTGTAATATTCGTAGCTTTATTTCCTTCCTTTACTGTTTTCTTCTTTTTTTAAATATTTCAGGATATAAATAGATTTAAAAAATTAAAAGTAATAACGAAAAGTATAAAAACAGAAAATCGAAAAAAAATAATTCATAAATTCAAAAAATAGCATCTCAAGGCAATATATGAACATTGCCTTGAAAAGGGCCGGAGTACTGTGGGTTACTCTGGCCCTAAATCACTCCAACGAAAATATAGTAGTAGTCGACATCAAAGTTAGGGATGTAAGAAGAGGTCATTTGCAACGGACCCTCCTGGGTATCTGAAATCCAACATACCCAAATACCCACAAAGAAGAAGCTGTCGGCAAGTGATATTGTCGGCAAACGGGTTGTCGCCGAGTCATCTGTCGATTAGTACTGTTGTCGTTGAATTGAGTGTCGCTCATGTTGGCTATGGCTCGGTTGACAGTGAATAGTTTGTGTTATGTATTTTCGTTTTTCTGTGTTAAAGGCGTTTCTTTGGTGTAAATATATATATATATATTTGTGGATTATTTTTATCATCTGAAAGTCTTTTGTTTTTCTTCGTGTGTATAAAACCAGCATGTATATTCAAGTTTTTCTTTTGTATCTTTTAATACTTCGATTCCCGGTCGCACTAAACATGCTCGCCCTTTAAGCTGTAGAGGCGTTATAATGTGACGGTCAATCCCATTATTCGTTGGTAAAAGAGTAGCCCAAGAGTTGGCGGTCGGTGGTGATGACAAGCTGTCTTCCCTCTTGTCTTATACTGCTAAATTAGGGACGGCTAGCACAGATCGCCCTTGAGTAGTTTTGCGCGAAATTCAAAAAATAACAAATAAATAACTTTTAATACTTTCAAATATGACTGCTATTATGTTTATCATGAAAGATCTTTTCATTGTGCGTTGTACTGCATTACATCATATGTAAAGAGTTTTATTTTGTTGTATTTAAATGTGGTTTTTAGTTTAAAGTTTGTGCTATTGATCAATCTTTGGAACAAGAAGCATTTAGTGTTTCTTGACCACGTAAGGTCAGTTGATTTTAAAGTCGAAATTAGTAGGAAGAAGTATAATATGTAGACACATTATTCATTTCCTACTTTTGTATTTTAATGTTGGAATTTTCAAAGCTTTTGTGTAGTCTGATTCTAAGCACTTTTTGTATGAACACGATATCCAGAAATCTACTTAGTTTCCTTCTAGTTGCCTTTGATGTTTACAAAACTCAAGCTCAGTCACATCAATTGACACCTATTTTTTTTTATAAATTTATATAAGTAGTGTTTATAATATTATTTACAAACTACATTTGTACTATATTACAGATAGGATGGAGAAAAGTGGAACTTTCCCTCATTTGTTTTCACTGACAAACATTTCTAACAACGTACTAATGCATTTAATTTATTGGCTGGAATGGTTCTCGGTTTAACACCATTATTTAATTATTTCCAAGAGTCGTGTTCTTTTACATTTTCCGCTTCTTCGAAGTTGATTGGTGGTATGCCTTTAATATCTTTGCTTATATGTCTCGCGTTCTTTTCTTTTTTGTGTGTGGTTTCTGGAGCCATACATTGTTTTATTTAATTCTCTGCATTTCTCCAAAATGTCTAATCTGTCGTTTATTTTGTCTCCTTTCTTGCCTCTGATTGCGTTCATTAACGGTTTTATCCATTTTTTTGTATCTCTTTATCATCTGTGCTCTCTCTATTACATTTTTTTTTTCGGTCTCAATCTTTTTTCATTTCAACCAATCTAACTAATAATGTCTTATTTTCCTTTTTCCGACGATCTTCCTTCTTTTCTAAAGTATTTCTTTTAACTTGTTTTCTTGTGAGAGTGAAAAAAAAAATTTTAAGCGTCTTATTTTTTTTCGTTAACGTTGATAATGTTACTTTGTTCTTCAGATCTTTTATTTCATTCTAAGTACTTCATATCTGTTTTCTAGAATTAAATGAAAAGCATTGTTATACTATTCAAGCACATATTTGTCCATTAGTATTGTTTTCATTCTTCCACAATATACGTAACATGCAGAAAAGAAAACTATATAAAAACAAGGGAAAGCACTAAAATAAACGAATCATGATAAATCCGTTACACCTTTCGAAACAGGCACGCCATTTAACAAAATTTAATCAAAGTTTATTATTAATAGAGTTGTGACATATTTCTTTCGCGCCACACGTGAAGTAGTTGTGCAATATATAGGCTTTCTAATAGCCTTGATGTCGTAAACAAATTAAAATTTTTCAAATTTGTATTAAACAAGTACAAAAGTATTTAAGAGATAATATTAAAAATGTCTATTTTTAAAAGGTAAAATATATCATCGTAAACATTTTTGAAAAATAGCTCTGAAGTGTTTTCTACCATTTGAGGTTTTAAGAAGACAAAAATAAATTAATTATAACAGAGCAGTATAGTGAGATTCTAAACATCTCTTTACTATAAGGCATACGAAGGGTTAGCTATTCAAATTACTAATGTAGTTGATACTACATGAGTGTCCCTGTGACGTAATACAAATTTGAAGTAGCAATTTATCAGGTCATTCTATAAATAATGTCCGAAAATTTAATACACAAAATGCATCATCATTTCTGTCTTTGTAAACGTCTTTAACAACGAAAATATGTTGCAGGACGAATATTAAAATGTTCAGGCAAATAAAAAATCTAACCTAACACATTAAACGAATAAACTTTTGTGAAAATGGATACAAAGAGCAGGGAAATGCAAATCCAGCACGTCGGCACATTAATACAGATGTCTATAGTTTAAGAAAATTTACATACTTAAATATGGGCCTCTTTTCAGTGTTGGGTTCAACAGATGTAATGAAACTGAATTTTGCTGTAGGGGAGAAGCGAAAGTACTCGGTAAAACCCCCTTTCAGGTCCAGGGCGCCGAATAAAATGCCCTAACCGTGCCCCAAAGCAACCTGTAGGAGAAAAGATACACGGACGTTAACGTAAAATAGCTGTGGTATAGAGGAAACAACACAGATTAGTGTTAGAAGAGACTTGACGTTTGTAGGAAGTCGATAAGGTTAGATTCAAGAAAACCGACTTTGGTATTTTTGCTTGGTGTGATCATTATCAACCTACTGTTGGATAATGGTCTCAGGTTATCTGTAAGACCGTGTGCGTGACGTAGCTGGTACAGTTGGCTGGATTTCTTGCGGATGTTTGCAAGAGGCTCTGGTGAATCGCTTGTTGTCTTCTTTTCTCTGGATTGCTTGATGGTTGCTGTCGATGTTGGTTTGAAATTCTTCGTTTGTTGTACAGAACTGTTCATTTGATCTTGAGGCGTCACACGTATTGTTATCTAGAGTTATAGTCTGAGTGCTTAGTGATCGTAAACTGTAGAAGTCTGTTTCGGTAATCTTGCTTCTAGATTGTTTCTTGAGCTGTGTTAGATCGATGACTGGATTTTGTGAGTCGTAAGTTGGTGGAGAATTTATGTTTGAATGGCGTGTTTGGGTATCCTTGGCTTGAATGAGCAACAGCGACGACTTTGGGCACTGAAATGGAATAAATGGTAATAGCATTAGTTGCGTAAAACGCAACTTCTTCATAAATTTGGTATATTGATTGAAATTTTTGGAGAAAATTCTTTGTACGATGTATATCTCGATCTTGCTGTGGCTTTCCAGGGAATGTTTGAATTCTGTGGGATGAAATCCTTTGAGAACAACAGAGAACCTGTCGGTTTGAGTCTAACTGACTTTGACTTCTGTCCTCCAGTGCTTGAAACGTGTGATAAGTCTCCTGATGTAGAATGATGGAAAAGAATACCTCTTCGGCGTGTTTTCGAATTCTGGAATGGTCGATGATTGCACCAGGCTGAGCCTCACCGATAAACGTGGCGATATGTGACGCTGAGAGTGCGTAGAGAGAGGTCGACTAACGGCAGGATAAGTGAATTAGGTTCACGCAATGAAAACATCATGTCAGCAGAGAAAAACATGGTCCAGCTCGCTTGGTATCTTAGCTTGGAATCACAAAATGTGTCGGAAAAGTAATAACTCATAAATGGCCTGTATGGGGATCGAACCCACGACCTTCGCGTTATTAGCACGACGCTCTAACCAACTGAGCTAACAGGCCACTGGATCTAAAACATGTGGCAATATGGAAAATATTTCTTTCTTTTCATTAGCAGCAAAAAACTTACAAACAGTCCTGAATAACTTAGAAGAATACTGCCAGAAATTCAAAATAAGGATAAAAATTCTGAAAATCCAACGAATACTATTCGCCAGAGAAAGAACTGAAACAAAACTAGACGAAAGTTACACATGATCGGATCACTTTTACGAACTGCTCCCTCGGTTGAATATTTAGGATTAACTTACGACATCAAATTAACGTGGATACAGCATACTAACAATATCCTAACTAGAATCTGGGAAAGAGCAAATTTGGCTATAAGCCTCTTCGGTTAAAATCAAGGCACATTAACAAATAATATAATAAAAATCTACAAAAAATACGTAATACCCATAATAGAATACACATGTCCAGCCTGGATAAACATATCACAAAAACAATTACACAAACTAGGAACAATACAAAATTCAATCTTAACCTCAGCTTATAAAGTACCCCTCGTACTTCGTCCACATTCATGCACAAGTATGCAAACACAGAGAGAATTTTCGATAGGCTCTTCCATAGTGCACTGAATTATTTTAATAAGAATTGACATAAAAATTGTTTATTGTGGGATCTTGACAGATACTACGTACGTGATGAACATAGTCCTCAGCATCTCTCTCCAATAAATACATATTTAAGAAATATAAATGAAGCTGACCACCAAGCACTTGACGATTAGAATTAGTGTAATATTCGTAGCTTTATTTCCTTCCTTTACTGTTTTCTTCTTTTTTTAAATATTTCAGGATATAAATAGATTTAAAAAATTAAAAGTAATAACGAAAAGTATAAAAACAGAAAATCGAAAAAAAATAATTCATAAATTCAAAAAATAGCATCTCAAGGCAATATATGAACATTGCCTTGAAAGGGCCAGAGTACTGTGGGTTACTCTGGCCCTAAATCCTCAACGAAAATATAGTAGTAGTCGACATCAAAGTTAGGGATGTAAGAAGAGGTCATTTGCAACGGACCCTCCTGGGTATCTGAAATCCAACATACCCAAATACCCACAAAGAAGAAGCTGTCGGCAAGTGATATTGTCGGCAAACGGGTTGTCGCCGAGTCATTTGTCGATTAGTACTGTTGTCGTTGAATTGAGTGTCGCTCATGTTGGCTATGGCTCGGTTGACAGTGAATAGTTTGTGTTATGTATTTTCGTTTTTCTGTGTTAAAGGCGTTTCTTTGGTGTAAATATATATATATATATTTGTGGATTATTTTTATCATCTGAAAGTCTTTTGTTTTTCTTCGTGTGTATAAAACCAGCATGTATATTCAAGTTTTTCTTTTGTATCTTTTAATACTTCGATTCCCGGTCGCACTAAACATGCTCGCCCTTTAAGCTGTAGAGGCGTTATAATGTGACGGTCAATCCCATTATTCGTTGGTAAAGAGTAGCCCAAGAGTTGGCGGTCGGTGGTGATGACAAGCTGTCTTCCCTCTTGTCTTATACTGCTAAATTAGGGACGGCTAGCACAGATCGCCCTTGAGTAGTTTTGCGCGAAATTCAAAAAATAACAAATAAATAACTTTTAATACTTTCAAATATGACTGCTATTATGTTTATCATGAAAGATCTTTTCATTGTGCGTTGTACTGCATTACATCATATGTAAAGAGTTTTATTTTGTTGTATTTAAATGTGGTTTTTAGTTTAAAGTTTGTGCTATTGATCAATCTTTGGAACAAGAAGCATTTAGTGTTTCTTGACCACGTAAGGTCAGTTGATTTTAAAGTCGAAATTAGTAGGAAGAAGTATAATATGTAGACACATTATTCATTTCCTACTTTTGTATTTTAATGTTGGAATTTTCAAAGCTTTTGTGTAGTCTGATTCTAAGCACTTTTTGTATGAACACGATATCCAGAAATCTATTTAGTTTCCTTCTAGTTGCCTTTGATGTTTACAAAACTCAAGCTCAGTCACATCAATTGACACCTATTTTTTTTTATAAATTTATATAAGTAGTGTTTATAATATTATTTACAAACTACATTTGTACTATATTACAGATAGGATGGAGAAAAGTGGAACTTTCCCTCATTTGTTTTCACTGACAAACATTTCTAACAACGTACTAATGCATTTAATTTATTGGCTGGAATGGTTCTCGGTTTAACACCATTATTTAATTATTTCCAAGAGTCGTGTTCTTTTACATTTTCCGCTTCTTCGAAGTTGATTGGTGGTATGCCTTTAATATCTTTGCTTATATGTCTCGCGTTCTTTTCTTTTTTGTGTGTGGTTTCGGGAGCCATACATTGTTTTATTTAATTCTCTGCATTTCTCCAAAATGTCTAATCTGTCGTTTATTTTGTCTCCTTTCTTGCCTCTGATTGCGTTCATTAACGGTTTTATCCATTTTTTGTATCTCTTTATCATCTGTGCTCTCTCTATTACATTTTTTTTTCGGTCTCAATCTTTTTCATTTCAACCAATCTAACTAATAATGTCTTATTTTCCTTTTTCCGACGATCTTCCTTCTTTTCTAAAGTATTTCTTTTAACTTGTTTTCTTGTGAGAGTGAAAAAAAAAATTTTAAGCGTCTTATTTTTTTTCGTTAACGTTGATAATGTTACTTTGTTCTTCAGATCTTTTATTTCATTCTAAGTGCTTCATATCTGTTTTCTAGAATTAAATGAAAAGTATTGTTATACTATTCAAGCACATATTTGTCCATTAGTATTGTTTTCATTCTTCCACAATATACGTAACATGCAGAAAAGAAAACTATATAAAACAAGGAAAGCACTAAAATAAACGAATCATGATAAATCCGTTACACCTTTCGAAACAGGCACGCCATTTAACAAAATTTAATGAAAGTTTATTATTAATAGAGTTGTGACATATTTCTTTCGCGCCACACGTGAAGTAGTTGTGCAATATATAGGCTTTCTAATAGCCTTGATGTCGTAAACAAATTAAAATTTTTCAAATTTGTATTAAACAAGTACAAAAGTATTTAAGAGATAATATTAAAAATGTCTATTTTTAAAAGGTAAAATATATCATCGTAAACATTTTTGAAAAATAGCTCTGAAGTGTTTTCTACCATTTGAGGTTTTAAGAAGACAAAAATAAATTAATTATAACAGAGCAGTATAGTGAGATTCTAAACATCTCTTTACTATAAGGCATACGAAGGGTTAGCTATTCAAATTACCAGGGTAGTTAATACTACATGAGTGTCACTGTGACGTAATACAAATTTGAAGTAGCAATTTATCAGGTCACTCTATAAATAATGTCCGAAAATTTAATACACAAAATGCATCTTCATTTCTGTCTTTGTAAACGTCTTTAACAACGAAAATATGTTGCAGGACGAATATTAAAATGTTCAGGCAAATAAAAAATCTAACCTAACATTATAAACCTTTGTGAAGATGGATACAAAGAGCAGGGAAATGCAAATCCAGCACGTCGGCACGTTAATAGAGATGTCTATAGTTTAAGAAAATTTACATACTTAAAGATGGGCCTCTTTTCATTGTTGGGATCAACAGATGCAATGAAACTGAATTTTGCTGTAGGGGAGATGCTAAAGTACTCGGTAAAACCCCCTTTCAGGTGCAGGGCGCCGAATAAAATGCCCTGACCGTGCCCCAAAGTAACCTGTAGGAGATAAGATACACGGATGTTAGCGTAAAATAGCTGTGGTATTTAACTCATAAATGGCCTGTATCGAACCCACGACCTTCGCGTTATTAGCACGACGCTCTAACCAACTGAGATAACAGGCCACTGGATCTACAACACGTGTCTATATGGAAAAGATTACTTTTTTTAATTAGCAGCAACAAACTTGTAAACAGTCTTCAATAACTTAGAAGAATATTGCCAGAAATTCAAAATAAAGATAAAAATTCTGAAAATCCAACTAATACTATTCGCCAGAGAAAGAATACTGAAACAAAACTAAACGAGAGTTACAAATTATCGGATCACTTTTACGGACTGCTTCCTCGGTTAAATATTTAGGATTAACTTACAACATCAAATTAACGTGGATAGGCATACTAACAATATCCTAACTAGAATCTGGGAAAGAGCAAATTTGGCTAGAAGCCTATTCGGTTAAAATCAAGGCACATTAACAAATAATATAATAAAAATCTACAAAAAATACATAATACCCATAATAGAATACACTGTAGCTGGTACAGTTGTCTGGATTTCATGAGAGGTTTGCTAGAGGCTCTGATGAGTCGCTTGTTGTCTTGTTCTGTTTGGAATGATTGATGGTTGCTGTCGATGTTGGTTTATCGGAAAGAGCAGATGTTTCTTATAGTGTTTCAACTTTCTTTTTATCCAAGTACGTTCTGAGGTTGTCACTTGTACTATATATAAATTTCTCAATTAGACATAATTTCCGTTGTGTTTCGAAAGTGTTGCCAATATGCGTAGAATTACATCGTCGATCAAAACAAACCTCCATTTCATGAGCGTATTCCCTATAAGGTTAGGTGTCTTCTTTGCGATAACCTCAAAGCTTTTGGTGATAAACCTCCAGTATTAATTCATATACTTTAACCTTATTTTAATCTGTAAAATCTTCAGAAGAGAGAAAGCATCATAAACTTCTTGGGCTTTACTGTTATAATAGTGACCATTTTTTCGGTGGGTCATTCCATGGTTTTGGTACTTTCTTAAAGTGCTGAAAATATTTATGAACTTAATTTTCATCAATGGTGGTATTTTAACATACCGATTGAGTTAGAAGTTTTCATTTTGCGTTGGTCGATCGGAGTTGAGTCTAAATTCCGTTTCTTTCAACCAAATTTTTTTCGCGGCTTCAATCCGGGCTTGTTCGGTTTCGAGACGTTTTCTCTTCGCTTCAACAAGAGCTTTTTTGGCCTTGAGACCTTTGCTTTCCATTTCCACCCTCGATACGGGGTTGCGCTTTGTCTTTTTCGTTTTTAATAGGGGCTTCCTCTTTATGGGCCTCGATGCGAGCTTGTTCAAGTTCGATGTTTTAAATTTTAATTGGATTTCTAAGTACCTTTATCACTCAACCCTGGTTGGCTAGTGGTAGACACTAGATTATTCCCCTAATGCCTTCTCAGCAACAAATCATCATCAACAATACACTTTATAGCTCATATTTTCTTATTGGTAAACCTCTACTTCTAAGAGTTAGGTAACTTTAAGTAATTCACTTTTATTATATTTTTCTAGTTGTTAGAGGTGATTCAGGAAAACCTTGGTAATCATCATGGCCAAATCTTGTTGGCACTGATAAATATAAATTGAATTACGATTTGAATTTTAAATTTAGAACGAATTTTGTCTCTGATTCAGATCCCTTACGAGCCTCCCAATTTATTATATTACGTATTATAATTTATCTCGAACTTCAGATATTTGATATGGAATATTTACAGATTTTGAACATTTAACTTCAGTGTATTTACATTCGACATTATTACTTTTACGAGAACATTATGGAGGCCCAGCATGGCCAGATGGGATAAGGCGTTCGACTCATAATCTGAGGGTTGCGGGTTCGAATCCCCGTTACACCAAACATGCTCGCCCTTTCAGCCGTGGGGATGTTATAATGTGACAGTTAGTCCCACTATTCGTTGATAAAAGAGTAGCCCAAGTGTTGGCGGTAGGTGGTGATGACTAGCTGCCTTCTCTTTAGTCTTACACTGCTAAAGTAGGGACAGCTAGCACAGATAGCCCTTTTGTAGCTTTACGCGAAATTGAAAAAAACAAACATGCTGAGACTTATATACCTTGCACCCCATATGTTGCTAAATTAGGGACGGCAAGCGCAGATTAGATAACCCTCGTGTATCCTTGCGCGAAATTGAAAAACAAACTTTGCAGTGGATAACTCGATGATGAACACACAGTCCCTGTTATGTGAATTGATTCTGCATCAACTCAAAATTAATTCACTCATCGTGAACCCTCGATAAGATATCAAGGAAATTCCAGGACAGATAGACCACTCAACATTGTTTGTAATTGTGTAAAGCTTTCGCACATAGATCTTTAATTGTAATAAATGTTTTTGTAAATTGTGTTATTATTTCTATATTAAAATATATTTGTATTAAAAAGAAATTTAGGGTATCAGTCGTGTTGGCAAGTTTCATAAATTGGATACATATCCATATTTATTTTACTTTTAAATGTAACTCAATTTTACTTTATTTGAAAGTGTAATATGTAATAAACTTTACCCTCAAAAAGGCAGTTTTCAGAAGTAGTAGTTCCAAAGCTTTACAGTGAAGTTAAGCCACAAGCAGCCCATCAAATATCTTCATCGCTTCTATTCGGCTAACTTGCAGTGACAAAATTAAGAAAGTTAAAGAAACTATATAACATATAAAAATAAAACTTGGTACCTTGTAACTAGTATTAATATGATTATTTTAAATTATGCTTCTTTCATTATTTTGATGATATACTTTATAAGAAAAGTTTAATAATTCAAAAAAATTCAATGTTTTGTACATAAAGGTCCATTGTTTTTACAGGTGCATGGCAAGTGATGTGAGTCATACACCAGTTATGTTTATAGACTAAACCGGGAAATAATAAATGTTATACTCCAAACTTGTCCACTCCATGAAAGTCATAGAGTATATATTACTCGTAAATAGTTAACACAGGTCAGTAAACAGTTTAATAAGTTAGAACATGAGATACAATATGCAATGATGAAAAAAAAAAATGAACAGGCTGGTATCAGTTTAGTATAGTATTTCACATGCTACATCACAGTTCAGTGTTTTTAAATTGTTATTCAGTAACGAACACTAATATACTATATACCTTTTAACTAGGGTCAAGTGTAGACGAATGACTGTACAAACATCTTCATAGGTGAAAGTCCCATTGTGAATTTTATCAAGGATCCAGCAAATCTGATGAAAACAAAGCTTATCAACCTTGATACTCTATTTCATTGAATGAAGGATGTGACATAAAGTTTAGTTTGAAAGTTGTACCAGTGGGTTTGTATTACGTATAATAACACTGGTTTACAAAGAAATTGAGGCAAGCACAAAAATAGCTGTTTTAACCTAATTTGGGGGTGCTAAATTCAGATTTGAAATCCGTTTTTACTCATCACCTCTAGTTTTTTAGATATGCATACTGTACATTTTGTACACATACTGTACATAAAGGCGTATATGCATTCAGGGTTAATTTCTAATATTGTGTGAGTTATGTCTTATTTTTTAGTTATTATGCAATAAATGTAAGTGATAGCATTACATTATATATATATATAGCTATATATCAAGACGGATTTTGGCAGTTAAGCGTAGCCAACACGTCTCAATCAACAGCCAGTAGTGCACTGGCAGTCAGCGCAGAAGGTTGGTGTCCCTCGACAATTGTGTTACACAATCTTTTGGGTATATATTTGTATTACAATTTCCAACGACGCACATAATTATTATTGCCTTAAATATGATTTAATTTTACTTTGTTTTCTCGGCTTAAACAGTGGAACCTAGTCCTGGAAGATGTAAGGATCACCAGTTTCAGGAATCGGAACAAAGACCTTGCTTCATTTTTCGACATGGAAACCAAGTTGTGCTACTGCACAAATGTACCTGGCTTGTTCACTTTCCTTGGTTTGCCACATAATCCTTCAGACTGGCGTCTTTTCATAGACTCTTCCAAGCGAAGTCTCAAGGCTGTGCTTCTGCACAACGGGAATAAATACCCCAGCATTCCCACTGCACACTCTCTCCATCTAAAGGAGTCCTATGACAATATGGAGCTTCTTTTAGAAGCTGTTAAGTACAACCAGTACCAGTGGAGTCTGTGTGGGGACCTCAAGGTCATTGGTCTTCTTATGGGTATGCAAGCGGGCTTCACAAAGTACTGTTGCTTTCTCTGTCTCTGGGATAGTCGAGCTGTATCCCATCATTACAAGCAGAAAGACTGGGGGGTCTAGAAGCACTTTCGTTCCTGGCGAACACAGCGTCAAAGAGAATCCTCTGGTTGACATGAAGAAGGTGCTTTTTCCTCCTCTTTACATCAAGCTTGGTTTGATGAAGAATTTCGTGAAGGCCATGGACAAAAATGGTGCTGCCTTCCAACACTTGTCTACTGTGTTCCCAGGTCTCAGTGCTGCTAAGCTCAAAGAGGGCATCTTTGTCGGACCTCAAATCAGAGAAGTGCAGAAGGATACTGATTTTGAAGAGCTTCTTACCTTAAAGGAACTGAGAGCATGGGAAGCATTTAAGTCAGTCTGTAGTGGCTTCCTTGGTAACACACGCGTACCAAATTACCAAGCCTGTATTGAGAAGTTGCTAAAGACTTATGAGGATATGGGATGCCGAATGTCACTCAAAATTCATTTTCTCCATTCCCACCTCAACTTCTTCCCTCCAAACCTTGGAGCAGTAAGTGATGAGCACGGAGAAAGATTCCACCAAGACATTACGAAGATGGAGAGCAACTACCAAGGCAAGTGGAACCCCAGCATGATGGGAGACTTCTGCTGGATGCTCTTGCGTGACATCCTGGAGGCAAAATACACCAGATCATCTAAGAAAACACACTTCTAACTGTCTGCGGTACTATGAATTGTGTACATTGTGTCATCCAAGTATATTTATTCCGTCAATGTTCTTTATCTATCCTGTTTTATCTGTAATAAGCTGCTGCAACTGTTGAAATAAGCACGTATATACTCTGTATATACTAAAATGAGACTATTTAAAAGCCAGAAAACTAGAGGTGATAGAGCAAAACTGTTTATAAATTTGAATTCAGCACACCCAAATTAGTAAAAAACACCTATTCACATTCTTGCCTCAGACAAAAAAATATTTTTTTGTAAACCAGTGTAATTTATCGCAGACGAGTCTCCGATGTTATGCTAAGCACTTTACGTATTACTATTTCAAATAACCGGAAGTCTTAATTCAAAAGTTAATTAAATGTTAATAAGTATTAAAGTTATGATATTTGCCAACAAGATTAATACACACAATTTTCTTTCTTAACACAAATATATTTTAATATTCAAATAATAATACAATTGCTATTTACGGTTATTACAAATATACAAGAGTTTCACAAACTATTCTGCAGTGTTCTATCTGGTATAGAACTAAATATTTTATCGATGGTTCAGGTCCACGAGAAGCAAATTATGAGCTGGTATTATTACATCTCACCTCAACTAGCGCTGTCTTTCCTTGGCTGGCCTCACACCCGTACAAGTTGACTTTTTACTGAACAAAATATCTAATGTTCTCCTAGAAATACTAATGTCCGAAGCTAATTAACTGAAGTTGCATTGCTTGTGATGTTCGAAATCTATACATTTTCCTGGTCAAATTATATAGTTTTCTGATTAATAAGTATTAATTACAATTTTAGCTTCCAAGGCTTAGAGTATGTTGACTGTAGCCAACCAATAACACTTTCTGACCAGAAACAAGAAAAAGTAAAAATTTTGTTACTTTAAGCATAAGCAAAGGGGAAAGACCTATTTTTCTCTTCAAACTTTGCTTTTATGACCTGCGTAATGAAATTTTCTAATTCACCCATTTTCCAGAACATTCCAGATAGATTCAGTGCTGAGTTGCTGATAGAGAATTTTCTCGTACTTTCAAGAATTTCCAAGAACCTTTCAGAATTTTCTAGAATTTTCCATAGTTATATATATTCAGGGTCTCGCCACTTCAGTTTAGTTTAGCTGCCTAAGTGAACGCATAGATCTATATGATTTTATCAGAGATAGCATCAGGAAGCTGCAAGCATTCTGCTATGTATGTGGTCAATTTATCAAGAGAAGAGCAAAAAGTACTCTGTAACAGCATCTGCTAAAATGTGTAAAGCCTATAAGGCATATTTTGGCATGACTGTCGGGGACTAAGACAAACCTTGGGCACCTCATTTTACCTACGAGCACTGTAAAAAACGCTAGAAGATAAGACGGACAATATTTGCTTGCTTATATAGTAAGATTTTATATCATACAAATTTTAGACCTTTTAAAATTTAAATATATTTTTATTTTTTAAAAGAGGAAAGAGCAAGTCAGAGGAAGCGTCACCGACATTTTTCAAGCTTCTTCACTCGTCAAGATGGGCTCTGCTTCTGTCACAATGTATCCGGTCTGTGGATACAAGAGGCAACTGGAATTACCTGTAACCCGAACGAGTGGCGCCTCTTCATTGATAGCTCATCCAGAAGCCTAAAGCTGTGCTGCTCCATAACGGATATAAGTATCCGTCTCTTTCCCCAGCTCATTCGATGAACCTCAAAGAGGAATACAACAGCGTCAAGACATTGCTAGAAGCCTTGAAGTATGATGAGTATGACTGTGAGGTTTTCGGAGACTTCAAAATGGTGGCATTCCTGATGGGTCTCCAAGGAGGCTTTATCAAGTTTCCCTGTTATCTTTGCATCTGGGACAGCAGGAACACTGTAGCACACTATAACAGAAAGCACTGGCAACAATGGACCGAGTTCTCTGTGGGGAGGCATAATATCAAGTGTGAGCCAATAGTGGACCTCCAGAAGGTGTTATCCCGACCATTGCACATTAAATTGGGTCTTATGAAACAATTTGCCACAGCTCTTGATAAGGAGTCTGCAGCCTTCAAGTACCTTCGAAACTTCTTCCCTAAGCTGTCTGAGGCAAAGGTCAAAGCTGGTGTCTTTTTTGGACCACAAATAAAGAAGATCCTGGAGTACACAGAATTTCCCTAGAAGCTCAGTAGGAAGGTAAAAAAAAAAGGTTGGTACAGCTTTGTCGTAGTGGTTCGGGGTTTCTTGGGTAATCACTCGGCCGAAAATTATGTGGAACTGGTTGAGGCTCTGGTGAAGAACTACGGCAAAGTGGGCTTCAGGATGTCCCTGAAAGTCCATATCCTTGACGCTTATCTTGATAAATTCAAGAAAAACATGGGAGCAAAATAAAGCGAACGCTTTCACCAAGATATACTGGACTTTGAAGGTCGATATCAAGGAGCGTATAACGAAAACATGATAGGAAACTATATTTGGGGGCTGATACGTGAAAGTGATTTACATTACAATCGCAAATCTCGAAAAACTACTCACTTCTAAACATGTTTGTATAACTTTAGTATAAATACATGAAAATCTTGATTCATATATTGTTTTATTCAAACCTTATGTAAATGAAAATGTGCAAATTTGCCCATTTTTACATAGAAAATAGGTTAATTTCCAAATTTCATTATCTAGGCCACAAAAGTAAAGTTTGAAGGAAATAATGACCATTTTCTGGACTTTTACAACATAAGCAATTAAGAAATAACATATACTACCCAGGAACAAACTTTGTGTTACATAGTGTAATATCTGTCACTTGGAGCGTAGGTTTATATAGTCTAAGGCGAGATTCTCGAATGCTCAACAATGTTCTAAAATACGCTAGTACTTTCGTAAAACACATTTTGTTAATTGTTGTTATCGAGAATCTTCTACAAATTTAGAAAACAGGTGGGACATGCGCAATACACATTCGACAATATATGTCACATGCATCAAACTGAAACAAACGTAGATATTTAATACATGTATAACAGTAAATCTGTTACAATAGGCAAATAGACATATTAAGGGGAAAAAATACTCTATAACAATAGAATCTGTAATCACAGCTCCAAATATTTTCCTTCATACCTATTATGTAGCATTCTTAATTCCTCTCGGGTGCTTTAAGAGTAACTACTGAATAACAGGAGTTTTATCTGATAATGTAAAGCAAAATGGCTTCTCTTAGCTTTTATTAAATCCAAAGCAAAGATGGGCGACACAAACTTAAGAAAAATGAAACAGTTTTTAACAAATAAACGTGAAGCCCACATGTTACTGAGTTGTACTATTTTGGGGAATTCCACCCCTCATCAGACAAACGTAAAGCAAAAAAAGAGTAATATTCATATAGTGGTAGAGTGCACGTTATATGTATGGAGTTTTAACAAGTGTTAGATCGAATGATAGAGTAGACTTTACATTTATTCTTTATTACTTTAAGCAGCTTGTCAGTTGAATAATTCATGAGAATAAATTAATAGCAACAGTGCTGCATATTCTTAATATTCCTATATTAATATATGATTACTGTGTGAGTAAAAGCCATTTCAGAACACTATGCTTAAGAAACAATCCTTATTCAAACACTTAAATATAGAATGGCCCGGCATGGCCAAGCGTGTTAAGGCGTGCGATTCGTAATCCGTGGGTCGCGGGTTCGCATCTCCATCGCGCCAAACATGCTCGCCCTTTCAGCCGTGGGGGCGTTATTATGTTACGGTCAATCCCACTATTCGTTGGTCAAAGAGTAGCCCAAGAGTTGGCGGTGGATGGTGATGACTAGCTGCCTTCCCTCTAGTCTTACACTGCTAAATTAGGGACGGCTAGCACAGATAGCCCTCGAGTAGCTATGTGCGAAATTCAAAAAACAAACCAAACAAACAATAAATATAGAATGTAGGTTTTTATAGTTTAAGTGCATTTTAGTTTCTTTGATGGCAAAAATGTGTTTTATAACGAATCTGTATACTTTGTAGAATTTGTATATAATATTTTGCAACGCAACCAAAGAACATAGTGTTATATACAGAGAACAACACTGTTACCCACGTGATTAACAGCCATTTTCACCATCAAACTAGACATATTATATCCTTAGGGCATCATGTGACTTCCAACTAAAAAAAATAACTGTCGCTATCTATGGCATGTGTTCACGCTGGAACAGACATTTCTGAAAGGGAACACAGGTAATGCTCGTGACGACTGGCATAGCTTCATGAGTAATTACGGAAAAAGAAAATTAGTAATGTTCTTGGTTGACCTTTTGCTATGACATTTACAGACATTACCAGAACTTATTACATATATCAGGTCATCCCATAATTAATGTCCGAAAATTTAATACATAAAGTGGATCATTATTTCTGTTTTTGTAAAAGTTTTTTTTTTATTTCACAAAGCTACGCGAGGGCTATATGCGCTAGCCGTCACTAATTTAGCAATATAAGACTAGAGGGAAGGCAGATAGTCATCGCCACCCACCGCCAACCCTTGGGCTACTCTTTTATCAATGAATAGTGGTATTAACCGTACCATTATAACGTCCCCATGGCTGAAAGGGACGAGTATGTTTGGTGTGACGGGGATTCGAACCAGCGATTCTCAGATTACGAGTCGAACGTCTTAACCCACCTGGCTATGCCAGGCGTATAGAAGGCTTATAATGACTAAAATATGTAGTAGGACGTGTATAAAAATGCTCAGACAAATAAAAGAAACTAACCCAACTCACCTTTTTCTAATCATTAATGAAATAAACCTTATAAAGATAGACGTGTTTGAAGAGCACATTAGGCATATGCTTTGTGAGTTCAAAAAAGACAATACTGCAGCAGAAACTACACAAAACATTCAAGGTGTTCATGGTGTGGAGTCTTTCAATGAAAGAAAACGTCGAAGGTGGTTTCAGAAATTCAGGTCAGGTGACTACAGCTTAAGTGATGCGTCACGTTCAGGTCGTTCTGTTGCGTTTAATGATGATTGCTGCTGGCTGCTGAAAATTATGCTGTAACAGTTGAAGAATTAGCACAAAAGCTTAATTCAACCCATTCAACAGATCACCATCATCTGCAACAGCTTGGAGAGGTGTGGAAAGTCGGTCCCGCATGATTTGACAGAAACCAACCTTAGAGCAAAAGTGGACATTTGCATTTCTCTGTACTCTTGTGAACGTAACTTACCTTTTTTAGACAGGTTAGTGACTGGAAATGAAAAATTGATATTTTATAAAAATGGTAAGAGCCGCAGACAATGGCTCAATGCACGTAAATTGGCTAAAGCACAGCCCAAAATGGATCTCCACCCTAGGAAAATCTTTTTAAGCGTTTGGTGGGGCATTGTTTGTGCGATCCACTTTGAGTTGCTGCCACTCATTTTAACGATATATACATATTGCATAAGACTTCTATTGTCAACAGTTAGAACGCTCGAATGTTGCACTGAAAGAAAAGAAGCTTGCTTTGATCAATCATAAAGGTGTTGTGTTACACCAGGATGATGCATGGCCCCATACAGCAAGGATCACATCTACAAACATTGAAGAGATAGAGTGAGAAAAACTTCAACATCCTCCTTATTCTCCAGACCTTGCACCATCTGATTATCATCTATTCCAAAGTTTGCAGAATTAACTTGATGGAAAAGAGCTTGGAACACATTAAGATGTCAAAACTACTCTCTCTACATTCTTTACCTCCAAACCACAAAAATTTTATAGAAGTGCTATTCAGAAGCTTGTGAATCGTTGGCCGGAAGTAATTAATTATGATGGAACATAAATTATTGATTAAATAACATTAAAAGCGTTTGAATTCCTTTCTCTTTTTCTGAACCTAAAATCGGACATTGCTTAAGGGATGACTTGATATATTGTTATGTGGTGGTTGTTGTTTTTGAATTAAGTACAAAGCTATACAATGGGTTATGTGTGCTCTGCCCACCACGGGTATCGAAACCCGATTTTTAGCGTTGTAAATCTGCAGGCATGCCGCTGTGCTACTGAGAGGCATGTTACATCGTATAGTATTGTAAAGTTATGATAATCTATTGAGAAGATATTTAAAATACAATTTCCGTGAATAAGTTGGCAGTGCTACGCTTGCCTGATTAAGTTCCGTTAAGAAATAATGAAATGGTTATGTTATTATATCGATATAATATTTTTACTATTTCACGCTTTTCTTGACCATATGATAGAAACCTATTATCAGAAATATTTCCTTGGTTAACTTTATTTTTTACATAATTAAGTCTACTTTACCCTGAAATAAAAAGAAGATAATTAGAGACAATAAGTTCTATTAAAAGGCGTAACAGTGTCAGCCGTAAATTTCCGAACTGAGAATACTAAAATCCAGAGTTTTATTCCTGTGTGCACAAAGCACAAAGTTAATTTTATAAGTTTGCGATAACAACAAGAGAATATAATATAATTGATATAGTGAACCACCAAAACAGACCATTCCATCATCGTGATAAATTATTACCCTCTTTCCCCAATATTTTCTGCAAATAAAATTATCTGCAAGTGTTTACGAGTAACATATATGCTACTTAGTGGTTTTGTATCTATAATTCGTTGTTGCTTTAATTTTGCAAGTGCATTACAAACTTAATTCAGGCCTAATTATGAATTTTTTAGGCTACACATCAAGTTGTTTCTATAACACTGGCCTCTTAATTGACTCGTTGAATAGATAACAATAAGATTTCCAAAACTTCACTTATTCAGTTATATATCTAAACTCTTAATCAAAACTGGCTACGTAAGATTTTACCAAATGACGCTAATTCGTACAGTTTCCATCACATTTTACAACAAACGACACTGAAAACAGAGCTATCTCTTCCCCAAATCATTTACAAAAGATAATTGTAATACAAAACTTTTGAATATAATTCAGATAGATGTAAAACAAAACAGTTTTAAATTGTTCAATTGTTAAATGAAAGATGAATCGCAGGAAGTTAGTGATATATGCTTGGTAAAGTTTACATCATGACAAGTTGTTTGTGTCTTAGAAATTGATACGCTGATTAAATAGTAGAGTCCAATAGGTCATTAAGAAGCAGCCAATATTGTGTGTCTGTGGTTTATGAATAAACAGAAGTTGTAGCTGAAAACAAAGACGAGAAATTTCATTTACTGCCTTTTCGTGAGACACGATGGAATTTCCTCAGGATCTCCAACGTAAACAAATACTTTATGCACCCTACTTCACTCAACAAAAAAACACCAAAACTATTTACTACTACAGCAATGACTGGTCTCGTGCTGTTCCCACATCGTTCAAGCGTGTTCCTTATTTGAATGCAGTTTATACGTTCACTATATAATCTCACATTCTTCTATATTTAGTCAAAAATATAAAGAATAAAATATTTAAATAAGTGGGTATATAGGGAACCATTTAATAATAATTCTTTCGTAGCAAAATTCATTACAAACTAACATTTTACATGCCTAATAATTCACATGGAATAATTTTATAAAAATCTTAAATGTATGCGTGACATTGGTACTGTTTTATTTCATTTGAAACTTGTTTTAAAAAAACAAGAAATGATAATCATCCTTCGTCAGCTTAAAAAGGCATTCACACTATAACAACTGTTGTAATAAATAATAAATAAGTCTTCACATCACTATTGCGTTTGTCGTATCTCAGTCAGCTTGTTGAGCTCTGGATTGGGTGAAACGCATCACCAGTAATGGACATGACAAACAGTAAGGTTGGAATATTACCGAAGTACACTCTTCTTCTTAAAAAAACAACAGTCAAATAGCTAAATACAGAATGCAATTTGACATCATGAGATATTTTATTATTCATTAATTGAGTCAAGTAGAGCAGGTTTAAGTTAATTCGAGCTGCCTAATGCTGCTATCGAACCAAATACCACTGACATTATTACATAAACTTTATCTTATGGAGAATCCAAAGGTGTCGGTTATCAGAAAGCGTCAAGATGAGGATATCATCATTTTGTTGGAGCTAATAATGAGGATAATTTTACCACAAACAATGCTGTGGTCATGCTAGATTTATCATATAATGTATAAAAAAATTACACTTCCAAATTTAGCCATTTTACTGCTAACACGACGTAAAAGCCGAGTTACTTATAGATTGTACGTAAGTCGCTAGTTCACATATCTAAAACATGTCCCTCGAAGCTTACTAGCACGTGCAAGTTCTTAAAATATTCTGTATGCTATAAACGTAGAATTTTAGTAATTATTGGCTAAGAGATCAAATATTAAACCATGTGAGGGCTTGCTTTCTGATAGCCAGATATTATCAATCTAAATTTTTCAGCACAATATTACTGTTGTCCTCAAGGAATAAATATGAATAGCAATTTATAAGTTTAATTTTGACCCTTCAAATTTAATATTAAGAACAACCTACACGAGAGCACGTGGTTCCCACTAGAATGTGCAAATAATGCTGAGTTGGATTGTCTTGAACTTGCTGTTTAGACGCGCCCGATAAATATGATAGAAGTTGAAAGCGCTGTATGCTTCTTAAGAGAATGTTATAGACCACTTTTAGTCATGCTTTTCCAGATATACAAGGACAAACAGGTGGTTCAAGCAACTACGATTTTATGTTTATATCTTTTTAAAAATTATTACAGGCCTTTCACTCAAATGTTATCAAATACAATATAAAAATACGGGGTTTTTCGACTGTTAAGCAACAAAAAATTTGAGCATTTATAAACTTACTAGCAAAGTATTTATTTGAACCCAAACCATCCACATTACACACTATCGTATTGGAAATAAGATATACATCGTTTATCTTGATGTAAATAATAAACAAATATCCAGGTTTAATATAAACAAACAGGTTACACAACAAAATTACGAACTGAATCTCAAATTAAAGATAACATACCAAACACATTAGTAAGATATATTTGTTAAATATACGTTTATTGGCTGATCCAAGCAGTCTTGTGCAAACCAGAAACACATTTTTTATTTCTTTTCACACTGTTACTCTACTGTCTCAAGTCTGTTTTAGGCCAGTTGTTGTTGACTACTCTTTCCTTGTATGTTTTCATCTTTAGTTTATTTCTCATCTATTTCAATTTGAAACTATTTTCAAACGCCTTGATCTTTTCATCTTATGTTTCTTTAATAAACTATTCTGCTTTGGATTTTCGCCCTTTCCTCTTAAGGTTTCAAAAATAAAACACTACATGGTTTTTCAAGATTCTTACAAACTCTGAATCCAATGAAAGATGTTTCAGTTATACCAAACCTTTCATTTACATTATTTCGTTAGCAGTTTCGTTTTAGATTAAGTTTACATGACAAAATTGCGGCTGCTTTCAGAACTTGTTTGGGTATTTGGCCGTTCCAGTCACATTCTTTTTCCTGGGCATAAGTTCTGAATACAATTTCAATTGGTCACAAACTGCCAGTAATTTCTCTGATTTAACAATTACCTCTGCAGTATGTTCGATTAGTTGCACATAAATGATTTCTTTATTAGTTTGTATGTTAATTATTTTGAGAGATCTAAGAGTAAAATTACAGCTAATTCATAAAATGTAATTATTATTGACAAGTTTTTTACCCGATACATATAGTATGTTTTGCAGGCTGGCTCTTGTAAAGCAAATGTCAAGTTTTGTAATCTAATAAATGGTTTCTGGTTTCATACAAGATCGGATTCTCGCAGTCTACAGCAAACACTCTGCTTTCAAAAATCCCTGAAGAAAGGCATTCACTAGACCAACCAGAGATTGATGCAAGAAATGGGTTAAAGGTCCTCCAATCTAAAATGTCTCCACGTAAGTATAAAAAAATTACTTCACAGAAAACAGAAAGTGTAGTTGCACCACAATGTCTTTTTTCAATCCTTTGCAGACTCATTTGTAATAGCCACTTTTCTGTATTCGAACTCGTCCAGAACAGTTAGTTCCTCACATTAATTTTTTTACTAGCATCAAAATATTATGCAATTCTTTCTAAAGCATATAGTAAATTGAGCAATGGTTTTCTAAATGTCAAGCAAAGAACTTTTAAAGCTTTATTTTCATCTTACAATTATGAAAAATTCTTTTTTGTGGACAGCTTGAGAAAGAAACGGTATAAGTATACATCTAGCTAAATCTTAAATTTTGACAGAACTACCAATCACCCAGTAAAAATGCATGCTGTACATGTTAGGTTTCTTTCTTATTTGGTCATTCATTTGTAAAAAAATATGAGAAGTTTGATCCAAAAGACACTGTCAGTGCTTAGTTTACCATTAGAATACAGCATCTAATTATGAATAAATTAAATGACCATGAATAGCAGAGAATCTACTTTTTATCTTCATTTGCTCAACATTTCACCTTTATGCCTTTCATTGCTGGCATAAATTTTCAGTAATGAAAAGTGATCAGTGAAATGATCAGATTTAAGCATTTTCTCAGGTAGTCTTAATGTAAGCATGTTGGTTAATAGATAATTTGATGAAGCAGTGTAGGAAAAAGATGTATGGTTGATTTGAAGTTTTGAACTATCCATACTCTTCACAATGCATTTTGCAGAGGACTTGCTGTGTATAGCCAAGATTGCAAAGAAGTTGCCACAAGGCTTCCTTGTGACGCAGCTGTAATCTCAAGAAACTTGTGATGCTAAAAACTGGGTTTCACAATACAGATAGCCCATTCTGTAGCTTTGTATTTTTCAGGAAACTTTGCTAAATGTAAACTTGTACTGTTTCTTTCTCAAGCTGTCCACAAGAAAGAATTTTGCATAATTGTAAGATGAAAATAAGGCCTTAAAAGTTCTTTGCTTGACATTTAGAAAACCATTGTTCAATTTACTAGATACTTTAGAAAGAATTGCATAATATTTTGATGCTAGTAAAAAAATTAATGTGAGGAACTAACTATTCTGGACAACTTCGAATATAGAAAAGTGACTATTACAAATGTGTCTGCAAAGGGTTGAAAGAAGACATTGTGGTACTTTAACTTTCTATAATTTTTTATACTTACCTGGAGACCTTTTAGATTGGAGGACCTTTAACCTATTTCTTGCATCAATCTCTGGTTGGTTTAGTGAATGCCTTTCTTCAGGGATTTTTGAAAGCAGAATGTTTGCTAAGTTTCCTGAAAAATACAAAGCTACAGAATGGGCTATCTGTATTGTGAAACCCAGTTTTTAGCATCACAAGTTTCTTGAGATTACTGCTGTGTCACAAGAAGCCTTGTGGCAACTTCTTTACAATCTTGACTATACACAGCAAGTCCTCTGCAAAATGCATTGTGAAGAGTATGGATAGTTCAAAACTTCAAATCAACCATACATCTTTTTCCTACACTGCTTCATCAAATTATCTATTAATCAACATGCTTACATTAAGACCACCTGAGAAAATGCTTAAATCTGATCATTTCACTGATCACTTTTCATCACTGAAAATTTATGCCAGCAATGAAAGGCATAAAGGTGAAATGTTGAGCAAATGAAGATAAAAAGTAGATTCTCTGCCATTTATGGTCATTTAATTTATTCATAATTACATGCTGTATTCTAATGGTAAACTAAGCACTGACAGTGTCTTTTGGATAACTTCTCATATTTTTTTGCAAATGAATGACCAAATAAGAAATAAACCTAACATGCACATCATGCATTTTTACTGGGTGATTGGTAGTTTTGTCAAAATTTAAGATTTACCATATATTTTGGTGATGAACTGATTTCACTGACAATATATTTGGTAAGTCATAGCTCTCAAGCTTGAAGTCCTTCACAATTTGCTATTGGGAAACATGACATAGAATAGAGATCACTGATATTCTCACCAGAAGAAAAACAGTAACTTTCACAACTAAATTAGAATGCCTGGTGTATAACGGCTATTAGCCTCATACCTTCACGAATCACCCATCAATTTGGTTTCTATTATGGTTTTTGCTAATAACATAGTAGAAGTGTCTTCCTGAAAGTAAGAGGAGTAACTTGATGGTACTCATGACTGAGATGAAGACCAAGCTGTTGTTGCTGCTGTAGTATCATATATCCTATTTGAAAGGAGCCAGGTTATTCTCTCACCTCCATATGTGTTCCATATCAGTCAAATGTTATAAATGTGCTACTGGTAGTAAATCTGTGTTGAAGCATGGCAAATTTAACTAATGAGAAGAAGAAAATGACCAAATCAAACATTTTTTTTTAATTTCATGCAAAACTACTCAAGGGCTATCTGCACTAGCCATTCCTGATTTAGCAGTGTAAGACTAGAGGGAAGGCAGCTTGTCATCACCACCCACCACCAACTCTTGGGCTATTCTTTTACCAACAAACAGTGAGATTGACAGTCACATTATAATGCTTTCATGGTAGAAAGGGGGAGCATGTTTGGTGCAACGGGGATTTGAACCCATGACCCTCAGATTACGAGTTGAACACCTTAACCCACCTGGCCATACTGGGCCATCCAAATCAAATGAGAATTTTATAAATCAAAATAGGGATCGATGCAGTGAGAATATCTGGAATATATTATTTATTAAGCAAATTTAATCCAACAGCTTTTATTTGTTGAGACTGGACAAAATATATGGTTTTGGAAACCATTTTAAAAGAGTATAGGTTTTATAAAGGGAGTGTAAGATCTCATTTCAGTTTCCTTAATATCATATGTTATAATGGTTATAATCATTTTAATTTTTTATATAATGAATTTTCTGTTTAAGCTCAAAGCTCTTTACTGGTTTGTCTGTCTTCTAACAACCACAGGAATAAAACTAAAAAATTTCAGTCATAAGCCTTTAATGCTACTGCTGACTCACTAATAAGTAACCTAAGTTGTTTCAGGTCAGTGAAAGCTGTGGAATATTATTGCACATGATGAATGGCCGTATTCTAATAAATTTGTTTCCTGTGTCTTGATTTATATTATGTACTTCTAACCATTTTTATATAGAATTAGATTAGCCATGATCATAATTTGGTGATGATTATAAACCAAATCAGTCACTGCTGTTTCTTGTATAAAAAACACAGGAGAATTATTACAGTAAATGCATGGTTTATAAATCCCATTTCCAAAATTATAATCCAGAATAGGATCATTAATACATCTTTACTATAGTTGGGTTTTATCATTTTAAAATCCAGAATAGCATTATTAATATATTTACAATATAACTTTTGACACAGTAAGCGGACATGTACTGTCACAAAATTTAGCAGACTTTTAGTAAAAATTACAAATTTTTTTGCATATAAAAATGCAATTTATTTAATCAAATACTTTTACTAGCATTGTAACTCTGCAGATTTATTACTACTGTACCAGCAGAGGATGTGTTTTCAGTAAGACTTAATATTTTATGTTATATTCTATACTCTAACTATGTAGAGTCCGTCAACTCACTGACCTTGTAACCATCATAAAAAAAAAATATATATTTTTTCATGCTATAATGAATACATATTATAACATGAAGATATAAATGTTTAGTCTAAGTAGCTTAAGTCTCATAATATTTTATACATATATTATATTAACCTTCTATTGGTGCCTAGATAAATAACGTGTGTTGATGTAAAACTGACCTTGTTTTGGCTGTGTTTTAGAGGACTAGTATTTTGTATTATATAGTAACATTTAAATTATTATTCATTATATACATGTATATAGATTATTACTGTTAAGAAATAAGTGAAAAATTTTATTTTTCTTAAAATATAGAATAATAAATAAAGAAGTAAAACAAATAATTATTTCTTCTAGCTTTGGTCTTTGAACTAGGTTGCTGATGGGCACAAGTTGCCAAGCCTTTTAAAATTTTAATACATGAAAGATGTGAAACAAAATTTTTTAAAGGTTTTATATATATATACTGTTGAATAATCAAAAAATCATAAATAACTATACTGGTACCATTGAATTCCCCTTAATCTATAAAGCTTAATAACTAAACTGTATTTAAGTCTAAAAAAAAATATGAAACTTTAAGAAGACTAAAGACACAACCTACTTCATTGAAACTGTGGATTGAAAGAAGTGGAAGTTTTTCGAAGATTAAGATGATGACGAAAACCATGCTTGGGAAAGAGGTAAATGAAATTACCATGTTTGATTCAGTACACAAGTCATATCTCAGCAAAGTAAAAAAATATAAAGTTCTTATTTGATATTCTAGCTTGTTAATATTAGTAATTTGAGTTCCTAGTTTCTACAAAACTATGGAATTAGTATTTTGACATTACAAACATCTAATTTTAACCAGTGCTGCTTTTAACATACCACGTGATTCACTAAAATCTATATTTAATTTTAAATTAAAAATTATTTCATATATAATATTAAAGTTTGAATTATAATATGCAGTTTGATTCCAAACTTACCTGACATCAGTTGAAAACTAGTAATTCAATAAAATTTTGAATGCAACTCGACAAAAATGATGACATGGCCTTTCACCCAAATCCATCACAAAAGGGTTAATGCATCTTTTACTAAGCTAGGTTTTAACAGTATAATCCAGAATACAGTTATTAAAGCATATTCTAGAATTTGGTTTTAATGTGACAGAAAGAGTAGGTAGTTTTCAAAATTAATGATCCTAAACCACTTTGTCTCACCAAAGCTCTTTACAAGATTGTCCCAGGAGAGAAATGTCATGTATATCATTTTATTTTTTATGCACACATAAGAAACCTAGGCTCTTGATTTGATATTTTGGTTTATTTCATAAAACCTGATTAACAGGACTCACCAATTTTTCTTCTTAGTTGAATATCCAATGAGTAAAACAATTTCTTGTTATATAACTAATTCAAATAGTCTTATGCACCACAGTTATAATTCAGACAGTACTTTTTAAATAATACAGTGAAGTTTACTCCTCAAAGAACTGAGGAAAAGTTCCTGGTTAAATCAGGTCAAAATGGCAGAAAATTCCAATTTAAACTATTTTTAAGGTTGTGGTCTAGCAATTCAAAAGAAAATCTAGTTAACAAGAATGAGATAAAAAGTCTAATATGTTTAATAGCACAAAAACAAATTTTTAAAGAACAATGTTCCATAATAAAACTATTTTGCACAATAGAAAGATAAAAGTAGACAATGTACTGTTAGTGTACTGCCTTAGTTATAACCCACAAGAGATTTTGAATACCATTATTTTTAAAGTTTTTATTGTGTTACAATAAATGTTACATTAATAATTATCGTTTGCCATGCTATACACATACATATTTAATTCTCTCTCTCTCCACTGGTAGACAGAAACAGCATTTCAAAACACTGGTCACTGTCTACTTTGAATTTTAGTGAAAAAGAGGGTTATAGTCAATTCTTTGGTTTGTTGTAGATTAATAGGAAGACAACTTAAAAAAAATTCTACCCATCAAAAGCCTCGGAACAGAGCAAACCACTACTTCTGTTGTGGTGGACTGCAGTTTATGTGTATTGCAATTTATTCTACAAATATATTATTTCATACTGTTCACTGGAAGAATGACAAAAAATATTCTTCTTATCTTAAACTTTTCAAAATACAATCAGTACTAAAATGCCAGTTCACTTAACTTTTGTTAAACAGATTGTTAGTAGTACCTAATCAGCTGCAATGTTTTTAAGCCAGTAAACTGTAAAAATACATCAATCATACAGTTAGATTGCAAACAAATACAACTCAAAGTGTAACTGTTTTAAACTTTTCTTGTGTAATCAACACTTTCTTATTCACACATATAGAAATAAATTCTTAATGCAACATAAAGAACTTATTCCGGTTTGATTAATTAACTTAAAATTCTTAAATTAAAGTTTATAAGATGGAATAGCTATAAAAATGATTGTGGTCAACAAAACTTTATAGATTTTTTTTATTTGTTCATGTGCAACCTGTTACTTAATAAACAACCAATTTGTTTTCTCAGTATAAACAATTTATAATAAGCTAAACTATATCTAAAGTTTTTATCATTCTAAAAATATTTTTTTAAAATTTGCAGCTATTGAAAAGTAAGACTCAGATGGAAAGTTAGTGTTAAAAAACAGCAATAAACAAATAAACCTTGACAGTAAGTTTTATTCATGGCAAAACTGAAGGAATAATAGTTTATTACATACATCCAATCTCATTATCAACAGTATACTTGCAAAAATATGCAGGTGTTTTCTTACAAAAGAAGACAATAAAACTGCATAAAACTTGTAAAAAGTACAGTAAGAAGACAGGCTCCAACCATTTTAGTTTATCTTTAGATGTTTATTTTAGTCATAAAATGAAATAATAGTCATACTGGAAGTATATTAAAAACAGAATAAAATACAAACTACTTGTTAGAACGACGAGAAGGCTCAGACGCAGTAGGAGGAGGTGGGGGACCACGTCTATCAAGATCTTCAATGTATGCCATGAGAAGTTTACGTCGTTCGTCTGATATACTATCTAAGATGAGATAACGCTTGTCTTTCTGAAAGGTTACAAGCAGAAAACTATAATGAATTCTACTGATATTTCAATCAAATATACCATCATTTACAGATTAAAACACTTCTCAGAAACATTTAAGCATTGAATGTTTATCAGTTTTATATAAACTTAATTTTATAACTTCCTTCGATAAAAATTAAACTTTCCTTGTTTACTTTATGCTTATATCAAAACATTCGTTACTTAAAAAAACCAAAACTTATTTACATGAGATATTGTAGTAACAATTACTTTACACAATAAACTATGTATATCACCAACCTCTATAACTGTTTCTATTAAATGTTCTTACTTACAAGAGATGTTGTAGTACTAACTACCTTACACAATAAATGATATACATCATCAACCTGTAGAATTGTTTCTATGTCTATTAAATGTTCTTATTTACATGATATACAGGAGTAATCACAACTTTACAAAGAAATTATGTGTATTACCAACCTATAGAATTGTTTCTACATCTAGTAAATGTTCTTATTTACATGTGATACTGTAATACTAACTTCTAAACAATAAATGATGAATATCAACCAACCTGAAGAACTGTTTCTATGTCTATTAAATGTTGTTCTGATTCTTCAATCATCTTCTTTGACCTAGATATTAATACAACTCATCAGCTACCATAATTCGTTACAAAATGTTGAACCAAAATGTCTCTTAAAAATGAGTTTATTTCAGAAAATATACCCATTTTACTCTTTGATAGATTTCAATGAAAACACACATGCATTCTAAAATTAAACATTTCTGTTTGACATTTCAAAACCTTTAACAGCACTTCAGCTTTAAGAAGTTTTTAATTCTGATTTAAGAAGATAAGTACATTTACAACAATGGTTCTAGCAGTCAAGGTAATTCTAAGAAAATGTTATTGCAAAATAACAGAAAAAAGGGAGAGATAAATAAGTTGTTTATTCATGCACTAAGGAAATTATACCAAATAATATTTCTGTGGAAAAGAAATTGCAAAATTTTGACTTCACTCACAATTAGTATCCATACATAAAAATGAATACAGTATGAAAACAAATTAAGTTTATTAAAATAAACTGAAAAATATTTAATATCAAATCAAATCAAATCATTGAACCACATCTATGTCTATTAGCTGTTTCCAAATATAGACTGTTCAGAAGCTAATCTGTAAAACAATAGTTGGAAAGAAAACAGTAATTTTAATTTGACAGTAAAACATACTTTCACATCTTTTAAGACTGAAAAAGTACAAAGAAATACAAATTCTAATTTCCATCTCAATGTCCCTTTCATTTTAGCAAACATACAAATCAATACAGTACTTTCAAAAGGTAATAATACACGTAAGATCCAGTGGGGTAGCTAGAGCGGGGGCAAGGGGGTACCATCTGTCCCCGGGCACAGGATCGGGGCTGCCAAATTGATGTTACATAATTAGGAATTATGGCTTACATCTTGAGGAAGCGCAAAAACTGACTTTGTCCCCAGGCACTGAAAACCTTAGCTTTTCCACTGATAAGATTGCAAAAATCCTAAAACTAATATGACTTAACTTTCCAAAAATAGGATTAAGAGACCTACTTGTATGTGATAATTTTTGTCTCCTTTAGAAGTTCCCGGAAATCAGTTCTGCCAGTATTCAACTTGTCTTTCAGATAATCCTTAAATTCACGCTCACACTTTCTATCACTTGAAGAGAACTTTGTATAACGAGGGTCTTCTTTTATCAACTTCTTTACCTTTATCAATCAAAACTATCTGTTAGTTTTAGGCATGTGCAGACATTCATATGCTAAATGCATAAATTAAATAAACATATTAGGTGCACTATACAGATTTATAAATGACAATATTTACACAAAAGCAGATAGTAAATAATCATGAGAAAATCATTTTATTTAGCAAATCTATAACATGAAAATTTAGTAAAGACTACATTATTTTTCAGTTATATAAGGCCAACATGTTTGAGAATCAAGATTCCTGTATCATTCTGGCAAAAAAGAATCAAATAAAATAGACAAGAGCACTGTGTGAGGATTGTAGAATATCATGGAAAAACCTTCAATAACAATACAGAAACTGTTAACACTCTCACTATGGGCTAGGCTGAATCAGCCAAGCTTGTAACCCCAAAATGACTTTTCTGTACTATTAGCTCTAATATGTTTTGTGTATATTTTCAAAATTTTGCAAGTTATCAGTAAGGAATAAATCTTTTGTTGGCAAAAAAAATCCAAATTTTTAGTGGAGTATTTTTCCTAAATATTTCTCCACAAATATAAGAAGTGAAAGTGTTGACTGCTCAAAATGAAAAGCGATTTTCACGTCAAGGTTAAAAACAATTTTCTTCATCTGAAAATTGTCAAGTTGTATTTACATAATTTATAGAACTTCCTAAATAAATTTCAAATGTTTTTTTTCAGTAAAACCTTATATTTTAGCTGTTATATTCTCTACCTCAACTCTATGCCAGGTTGGTCAATTTTACCAACCTTATAATCAGCAAATAAATACTTGGAAATCAATCTAAATAACCTTTTTCTTTTTCTCACACAACTTCGACTTGTAACATGAAACTACATTTGTTGATCATACATAGCATTAGAGTATGCATCTATTTATATTTAAGTGTAATTATTTTATTGCATTTTGAATGATGTGCAACTAATATTCACACCACACAAAGTTGTAAATCACTCAGACACCATCTAGGTCCCATTACCTGATCAACTCAAAGTAACATACCTCAGGTAGATACTTGATGGAAATTTATTATTATTATTTATTATACCTAATCTAATCTAAAAATATTTCTAATTTTTAGATATTAGTTAGTTTGGTAATCATAAGTAAAGAATACACACAGAAAACAAGAAATACAGTACTTGACCGAGTCTTCATTTTCATTTGCTGTAAAGAAAACTTAACCCACTTTTGCTATGGTAACAGTACTATTGCACTTAAAAGTTTCCAATTAATTAAAAATGCAACAACAAAAAAAGAATAGTAGCATGTAAAAGCAGACAATGTCCTATAACTCAAAATTGTTCTGGTTTTATAACTATGTGACAAGAACAATTATAAATATTTAGTTATGCTCACTAATGTGTTTCTAATTGGAATAAAGTTAGAACTATTTTCTGTATAGAAAACAGCATAAAATAATAAGTTATTTGACAGATTAATACTTTGGGCGGCTTTCTCTTGGTTACAAATTATATAGTATTGAGCATAAGAAAGAATTAATGTTAATTTGTGAAAGAGAGGGTATGACATGAGGGATGCGACTTTCTAGATTATGACTCTGTAACCAAATAATTCCTTACCTGAGCAATGAAACTATTATAATTAGTAACTAACATTAAGTTTTGTAATTTATGGAGAGTGGAAATAAATTATAAAAAAAGAGGATGCCTAGAAAACAAAGGTCACAATTCTTATAACAGGGGAAATGGAAGTTTTTTTAAACATCATATCCTTAAAGTAAGAACCTAAAACTTCTATAATACTAAAATATGGATAATTAGCTGTTTTGGTGCCAGATATATTTGTATACTATGATAACAGTGTCTTTTAATTAAGTCTTAAATTTAATTAAGTAAAACCTCATGAAATGTGCAGAAAATGACATCTTTATGGAAAGAGCTAACTCACTCAACATACAGTTGGTCAAATTGACCAACTTAATAATCATTTCATACTCTAACATTTAACCAAGTCATGCAGGTTGGGTGGCATCAACCACGGTCAGCCTATCTCAAAATTATAGAAAAATAATCACTGCCTCATGGGTTATTGTTGACTCTCAATGAAAAGTTGAAGAATAGTTAAGGGGAGCAAACTGAGAGATCAATAGCAGTAAAGAACTGATGAGATGAATGAAAATAAGTATAAGAACAAGTATTGAAAAGAGAAAGGTTGTGATCTGAGAGAATACACTATACTGAACGACCCCTCCCATCAATATCAGTACTTCCCCAGAAGGGAAGGAATTATGTACATTAAAGTCTCCCAGGATTAAAAAAGAATATGCCAACTGTTCAATAAGAGCATCAAGGCCTGACTGATCATAGGTCTCTTCAGGAGACAAGTACAGAGAACAAACAGTGATGGTATGACCAAAGGAAACATGGACGGCTATGGCCTCCAAGGGTGTTGAGTGGCAAAGACAAGGTGGGCACATTCTGATCAACCAACAGTGCCACCCCTCCATGCACTTGTCCATCACACAGCCTGTAATTTCTGTACATATAAAACTGCTGAAAGGTGACTGTATTGGCAAGTTGCAGAAATGTTTCCTGTAAGGAAAGATATACAGTATGGTAGGAAGCAATCAGTGCTTTGATGTCATTCAGATTAGAAATTAAACCTCAAAAGTTCCTTTGTATCAAGGTGGCTATTTTTATTTATGTATAGGCGAATTGGGTTGAGAGCCCTTCTGTTTACAACCATGTCTTTTTTCTTTATCATCTTTATTTGAGAAAAGTCTGTCAACCTTCATGGATCCTGCCCTAGCTCGATTGGGCAGGTCGTTGCTGTTGGAAGAGGATTCCAGCAACTGAGGACATGAGGAAATGATTGTTCTGCATCTTGGGGTGGAAGAAAAATATGTAATTGAGGAAATGCCCATACCAGGAACCAAAGGAAGTGTATCTTATGGTTTGCTGGAATGAACGTCAGGGACAGAGATGGGTGTTGATGTTGATTAATCAACTTTGTTGACTGTGGAGGTCAAAAGACTTTTCACATTGTTTGAGAACAATTCTATTGGAGGCACAGAGAGATCTGTCTGCACTCCAATGTAGTAGTGGAATGAAGTGCAGCAGCAACTTTCGAGCCTGAGGGTCAGTAATGTTTTGAACCGCCTTCAAACTCTGCACCTTTTTTTTCTTCCAGCCACTTAGGGCAAGAACAAAAGTAGAATGGGTAAGAGCCATTGCAATTGATGCAATGAGGGTCTGTTTCACGCTTGGGAAGCATCGTGGTCCTTGCCACCTTAATGAGCACACGTCAAGGAACCAGGACATGACATCTTCCAGTGACCACAACAGCTGACACTGGAAACATCTGAGAGGGTTTGGAACATATGGCTATACCTTAGAATTAAGATAACTTGTTTTGATGGTTGCAGTGATGTAAATGTTAAAATGAGAATATTGGACAGCATCATAATTCCATCTTTGCAAGTGGAGATATGCCTCACTGCAGAAACTCCTTGTGTGGAGAGACCAGCAAGAATCTCCAACTCAGGGATGTTCTTTAAATTCCTCTAAAAGTATAACTCCTCGTGACAAATTCAAAGTAGCATGGGGTGTAAAGTCATTGGGTATATTCCCCAATTACCTTTGAATGTAAGAGAATTTCACTGTGTTTAGATATGGATGTCACCACAGCAAAGCTTTTTGACTGACTAAAAAAGGGAGACATTTGCCCTGAAGGTTTGTCTAAAAGAGAATGTAATATAAAAAAAATGAGGTACAGGTGTTACAGATTATAAAGATTGCTGCTCAGAATCTTCAAGACGTGGTTGTTTACCTATGGGATGTTTTTTTTCGCTATTTTATTTAAGTTTTTATTTGGAGGATCCATAATAAAAAAATGTTTTGGTGCCCACTGACTCCACCTACCATGGAAGCCCTACTAAGGGATGCACTACAATGCCAAACAAAGACACTACAGCAATGCCAGGGTGTTGTGAGCACAATACCCAAACACCTGCATCAGATACAATGTCCACAACACCTGTTGAGAACATCCGATGCTGGTACTTGGTTGACCCTAGCCCAAGTAGACTAGCTGAATTCAAGGCCAAAGTGGTGTGTTTGGGTTAGACCCCTCAACCACTAGGATCCTCTCCTCCCCTTCATGGGTCACCATGCATGCCAAACAACTGGGTGGATGTTTAGATCCCAGAGGAGGTAAATTGAAAGAACAGAACCTTCCCTGGGAGGTCTCCTCACCAAAGACAGGAATTCACACTGAGGGGTGTGAAAAAAGGAAGGGATATAATAGACTGATGTGCTGTTTAAAATTTTAGAAATGCTTAAGATGGTAGGCAGATCAAGACTGAGATAGCTTTGGGTGAAAGAAAGTAGTATCATTTTAGAAGATGATATTAAACAGAAAAGTACATTAGTGGTTTGGTCTTTCTGACTTATATCAACATAAAACAAAACAACTGCAGGCTATAAACTTACAATATGGTTTGGCAATATCTATAAGTATGTCACTTGCAACAAAAAAGCAGAGGCTCAAATAGAGGAGAAAAGATTATCCAATTTGTGTAATTTAGAGCAAACAAGTGGCATGAGATACAGAAAAGACTGATAATTCAAATACCTTCTTTTTTATTTGGAAATTAAAACATATAGCAATAAAATTTATTTATTAACTGAACTTTGAGGCTAAGTTTATTTGTATAAATTTATACGTGTAATTTTGAATTAATCCTGTAAAAAGGTAATGACATGTACACTTTAACTTACCCCCATTTAAAAGGTTAAATGGCCAGGTATAGCCATTATAAATAGAGTAGACAGCCAAAAACACTTGCTTCATTCTGGATTTAGTTTGACTCTTTGAACCAAATAACATGAATAGCTGTCACCTTTATTAAGTTCCTACAAATGAACATGCAGAGTAGGAATACTGGCATCACACCTCAAAGCTCAGACCAACACCAGCAACTAGACCAAGCTTGGTCCATTTTCACACAGAAAGCAAATTACTCCATGTTATTACCATATTTGACTAAAGCAAGAAGATAGTTTTCACTATGCACTTCAAAAATCTATTTTACAAATTTTTCAATGCAGTATAAAAGTTTCCTACACGAACATTAAATAAACAATTCTATACAATTTTTGAAAAAAAAATATACTAAATCCTTTTTATTATTATATTTTCAGTGCTTAAACCACGAGTAGTGAAAAATGAACTTGTTATAAAAGAATTTAAAACTCATATTTCAAATAAGAAAAAAAAGAATATGTTGTTACAATACCACTCTCAATGTTTAATTTTTTTAAATAAAATTATGCTTCATCCCCTGTCACATAGTTTTTAACTGATTATTAGCCATCTGATTTGCAAACTGTATTATCCACAGTTTCTTTCCAGTACGCATTTTACTGAATGATGTCTAAATATATGACTGTATAGGGCCCTGTAATTTAAACTAAAGCTCATTAAAGTTCCAAACATTTTAATAATAATCTAAATTTGGCTAATTCCCACCTCTTTCCATGAAGATGTCAAACTGATTTCTGTTGTTTCTTCTAGCAGTTCTCTGAACTTTTCTTTTTTCTTTTGTTTAAGGCCTCAATGTGTTCATTAAACAGCTTTTCTCTCTCCTCTCGATCTAATGATTCCACCATCTCCCAGCGATGATCTTTTCTGAGGGCTTTCTTTGCCTCTCGCCAACTCGCATCAGAGTTTCGAACCTATCAGCCATAACAATATGAGAAGGACCATCTATGCTGTCTATATGTATACATTTTCATATGCATATATTAATCTCCTTTTTTTGAAGTCTTTTCCTTTCATGTTTTAGATTAAAATAAAAAATATGTTTTTAGGTACACAAAAAACATGTGGTGCTGTATAATTACAAAAATCTTGCTTATTACATTACACAAAAACAAATATGTTCTCAGACTGTAACCAGTATTAAGTAAAATAATTATCTGAGCATTTATTTTAAAAATTTAAAAATTAATATACAACATTTATGACTTTTAATATTGATTATGAAATTAGCTATTTCAATATACATCCATTTCTCAGAACATTTATTCAGTACCACACTTTTTAAGGTTAAAGTTACATAACATGCCCGTGGCAGTGCTTTGGATAGGGACATTATGTATGTCCATAAGAGCAAAAGAGTCAATCATCACTACGATGTCTTGGTGGGCTGGTACGTATCAGAACTACATTTGAAGTTGCTTGGAATTTTACAGGTAGTATGAAGCTATCAAAACATGACTTCTTTGAAAAAAGGTATGAAACAACCTTTTCTTATACAAAATATTCATCCATTCAGATCATAAAGATTTGTTAAGACTGAGAATTAAGAATGTTCCTTGTACTTCATGGAATTTGAAAACAAAAATATAAGGATCAACTTGGGGCACTAGGACTACTGAGAAAGAAACCTGAAATAAGTTGCATTCCAGCTGTAGCAGACAGAGTAGGCATCTTGTATAAAATTCAGTAAAAAAAGTTGTCAATATCATCTAGACAGTAGTATGAAACATATTCAAAAAGGATCTCCACTTGGAAAAGCAACTCAAGTCATGTTATTTTCATGACCTATCCATTCAACTCAAACAGCTAGATAAAAGAAATAGGTATTTACATTATTCCATACAAACTTTATATACTGGTGCTAAGACTTGTCCTCTTACACTAGATAAATTATAGATAGATAGCCTAGAGGGAGGAGTGGTGTATTTTGGACAAGATAGATTTATATTAAAAACTAAACTGCAGAATTATTGTCAAGATGTAGTCAGGAAACAGAACCTGACTGTAACAAAGTGGCAAAATACCAAAACTGTTTTATTATACTCAATTCTTTGTTTACTATAATGCAGTTCCACACCAAAAATAAAAATTATAATGTCTTTGTTTTGATTACACATGCCTCTTAAAAATTTCATTATAAACTATACTGTATCCATTCCTGATCTGTAAACATTAAATTTACATAACTAATAAGTACATACGAGAATACAATCAATGTGGACCTAGTAGGGTACTGATGAAATATACTCGTTTTGACTAACAAACTATACTCTTCAAAACAAGAAATGCGAAAGGGATATTTTTGTTATTTTAAAGAATATATGTAATAACATTACAAGCTCAGAGTATATGATGTTACACGTGTTAAGGCACTGATTGTTAGACCAAAATGACAATAAAAGTTGTGCACTTTGAAAACGGAGGAAAACATCGGATTTTCCGCCAAAACGCATGCATGTCCAATAAATTTGTTTGAGAGATCTGCATGTCTGCAAGTGCAACATGTGCAAAATCCCTATAAAAGTGATGGGTTCTCGGTTTCCATAGCTCAGTGTTAAGCCACCGACACGCAATACAGTTACGCCAAGACTGACTGAAGCACAACGCAACAACACCATTGGTCGCTTGGAAGCAGGCGAATCTCGATCAGATGTTGTCAGAGCTGTGAATGTCCACCCAAGCATTATCACAAGGCTATGGAATCGTCACCAACAACATGGATCAACTCGTGACCGTCCACTATCTGGCAGACCTCGTGTGACCACGCCTGCACAAGATCGCAACATCCGGGTGGACTTCGCCCTTGCAGACTTTGGATGTTCAGCAGTGAATGTGCAAAGTTTCACACATGTCATACAGAACTACTCGGAATAAACTTGTTAACAATTTGTCTCATATTTGGCCTTTTTTGTTTCTTTTTTTTAAGAGTATATGAATTATAATGATTTGTCTTAACCAGAAATCAACAAAATTTTAACTTAAAATTTAATGTTAACGTTAGTTCAACTTGTCCATTGTCCTGTATAAAAAACCTATCAGGAAAGGAATTTACTTACAATGTATTGCTGTAACCTATACTGTTAACTTTCTGAACACAGGCTTGATCAATATCATTGATCATGTGACATTTCTGTACTCATTTAAAGTCTTTATAGCTTTTATACTACTAACCTTTAATATATTATGTACATCTTCACAAAATCTGGCTAACTTTCAGTAAAAATGATTAGTCTTTCACACAAAAAAAAATTTTTAGTGAAGTACTTTTAATAAACTATAAAAACATTGTCTATGAACATATAGTGTATTTTTACTGGACCTCCTTAACAGTGATCTTCATGTTAAGATTAAAAATAATTTTCTTCATCTCAAAAATCTTGTATTTCCATAATTTCTAAAACTTCTTAAATACATTTCAAATGTTTGTTTTCAGTAAAACTTTATATATGTTATTTTCTCTACCATAACAATATAGAAGGTTATTGAATTTTGAAGATCTTGCAACCACTGAAAAAAAAAATCTAAATTACCTTCTTACTAGAATGACTTCAAACTGCAGCATAAAAATATGTTTATTTATCCAAAGTAGTTTTAAATTCATAAAAGTATACATCTAATTTTGCTTAAATGTTATTGTTTTATTGCACTTTGAACCATACCTAACACTACTATTCATGTCATTATAAGTTGCAAATCATTTGGATAATGTGAATCTCAAGTTATGATATCATATTACATTATCCATGAGCTACTGCAAGCTGCTTGCATGGTCATCTTGTGAAGCATTTTCAGTATACTATTATTTATTTTACCTAATCTAACCTTCACTAACCTAAAGAGGTCCATATTTTCACATTTAATTACTTTTATAATAATAATAAACATGAAAAAAAAGTACTTGCCAAAACCTTTTTTCTACTGTCAACAACAATTAGCCTTACTTTTTTATACTAATTGTAGTAATACACTAAGTAATTGTTATTTAATTAAATAATGCACCAAAGAACGCTGAATAATAACATGCAAAAAAGCAGGCAATCTCCCACAATTAACACAATTTTTTGGCTTTCTAATTATGTCACAAGAGCAATAACAAGTTCATCCAAGCTGGTTTTATCTTTCCCATTGAAAGGAGCTTGTACTAAGAGAGAAAATGAGAATTTTTACTCAGAAAACAACATAATACATCATGTGACAAATTAAAACATTGGCTTTCTAGTGGTTATACATAATACAGTATTCAAAGTAAAAGAGGATGTGACAAGTGAGGCTGGCAAGAGGTCTGATTTTCTATATGATGGCGCTGTAACCAAACAAAATTGAAAGCTATATTTTTTTTTTGTGTATGTCTAAGTAATGACAATTTTAGTGAGTAATTTCTGTTAAATTTCCTACTTATTGAAGAGGTGGTGAATAAAATAGACAAGAAGGAATTGCCTAAAGAAAATGTCATATCTCAAAACAGGGGAAATCCAGATTTTGTATAATACTGCTTTATAAAATTAAGAAAAGTTATTTCCCATTAAAATATGGATTATTAGCTATGATTTTAACCTATACTAAATTGTGTAACATAAACAAAAAGAAGTTTTATTATATTTTTAATGCAAATAAATACAACCTTGTGAGATGTACAGTAAAGGATGCATAAGATAGTAGAAATAAAGTAAATGTTTCTCAAAATCTTTTGTTGTTGATAATCCAGAAGAAGGTTGAACATAATGTAATGGGTGTGATTTTGTCTGGAACTTTCTATATGAGCCATAAATAACCAAATAAAGATTAGAAAATCATACACAGTATAGTAGTACCAGAGCATTAAACTAAAGAATATAACAAAATCCTAATAAAGTTCTAATTATATTTCTATATATTATAATTATTAATGCTCCTCTCTGGTAATCTAGGCATTTTTATTTAAACAATCATGCAGTTTTATTTTATTTTTTTTTTAAGGAGTGCAAATGAAATATTATTAAAACATTTAAACTTACTGACAACAACAACCTACCAAATCAGCCAACAATGCATTAAAGTGTTGAACTGCCTCATCATGTTTGTGTTGTTCCCTTTCCTTATCACGCTCACGAAGATGAGTCGATAAAGTTCTCTGAACCTCTTCTTCTCTCTCTCGTAAGCTAGCTTCTATCCTTTTCTGTTTTTCCCTATCTTTGCTTGTTTCATCTTCAGAATCCTACAGATTTACAGAACCATATAAATTGTTGATATTAGTAATTATATGTTTTTTCACAACATAACTCTTCCAAACAGGAAGGTGGTAGTACCAAACAAAACAAGTGGAATATTAAAATACACAGTAAAATGCATATATAATTAGAATACCACAGCATTCATTGATACATATCCCTAGAAAAAAAATACATAAATATTATGAACTGTCTTTGAAAAATAAAACTAATGGATGGAACTGTTTGAAATTTGAGAAGAATGTTCCATAAAGTATTATGTTTCATAAAAAGGTTTTCTATTTCTAATAAAAATTCGTTACTTAAAATAGTTATCTGCACTCGGACTCTGGAAATTGATTTTTATGTGAAGTATAAAAACACATTTTTACTTTACAATTTCTAAATTTCATTTGCATAATCCCATCTACAGTCTCTTAAATTAATATCAGAAGTTTTTTAAGGTAAATGTTTATATTTTATTTTTCATTTTCTCTACCACATCACTAACTACCTATTATCATGAACGTACAGTTCAGTGAAATGTTTAATATTAACAAAGAGAAATATGTATTCACCTTTCAACTCTTCAAAGAAATTCACTAGTCACCCTTTTCATATATGCATAATTTCACAATTTTATCTTTTCACTCATGATTTATTTTCAAATTCTTAGTCTTTTCTGCTATATTTATGTCAACTGAAGTCTGCAGGCTTTTATGAAATTATTTCAGCAGACTCTTCACAGAAATTTGTTTCTTACACAAGCTGGCACATCTACATGCCATCTGCTTTATAAAGCTTTCACAATCCAAATGACAAGTTAAAATTACAAAAAATCACCAAACCATCTAAATATGATTTTTAAAACATACATAATTAATTATAATACAAAAGTAAGATCTAAATAGAGTTTAACTGTCTCTCCAACTACAGTATACTTACGTAAGAAAGCACTGTAAGTGCTGTAGTCAATTACACAGACATAAATACTAGAGGCAGTTATCTCTTCTTCAATATGAAAGCTACAACCCAAATTATAATAAACCATTTGTGAAGTATACTGAAAACTGAGCTTATTTTAATGACAATATACACTTGTGTGTCAACTAGTTACACGTATGTTGTAAATCTCACAGTGAAGTACAGAAGCTGAGCATGGCATCCATCAAGGGTTTGAAAATTTAGTTTGCTTTCCCAGAGACTATAGTCATAAAACTTTGTATCTTATGTGTTTGTCTAGATGTTTATATCCATGGCAAGCTTGTGCGTTTATACTCAGCTTCTGCTAAAGTGGAGATTTCTTAACAGATCATGAATCATGTGACAAGAAAGCTGCACTGCAGATTAAGTATTTTTTTAATGTTTCTTTTTAAATAACGGAATTAAAACTCACATAACATAAAAAGCTAATTATAAAATACATTATAGCGTTAATTTCTTTGACATACATGAATAGCAAAGTTGTTAAGGCAAATTTTAAATGCAACTAGGTAATTCACATACAAATTAGTTTTAAAATGCCACTGTCCTGATAGGGTTAAGTGAATTAGCCCAAATTGTTAAGTTCAATTAAATAATAAATTGAAACTACTCTACAAACATTCCTACCATTTGAATATGCAAGGTCATGATTTTCCACTTAAATTATGCACTATGGTGATTAATGTGTCAACTGTTTAAACTGCACTTTAATATTTATTGTATTACCTCATAATCAATACCACTAAAGTTTTACCCCAGCTTAGTCAATTCAAATGTTTAAAAATTAAACTTGCACACAGTTCCAAATCACAATTAACAGAACAGGATAAAAAGCTATGATTACAAAAATAAATTAATAAAAAAGATTACTTTTAATTAGAGCTAAACATTATTTTATTACATTTTAACAAAAATTCCTTTGTCATGAATAAACTTTATTTTTCTTTGACTCTTATCTAATAATCATTTACAATATTATTATTATTATTTAATATAAAATTCTAAGAACTATAAAAAAAAAAAAGCACTCAAGTAAAACAAAAAGCAAAGGCAGGTTACCAATAAAAATTACTACTCAATGCTCAAGTTCCAAACATATCAGTTAAATGAATAGCAAAAAATTCTAATAAATAGTTTACATGCACAATACACTCAAAGCCACACAAAAATGAAACAGGTGATGCTTGCCTATATTTAGGAAACCTTTTCTGGTCAATATAGTTTCAATGTTCCACGCATCTGAAACACTGGATGCTTAACTTTACTATATCCAGAGAAGAATCTGGATTATTTTGTATTTAGTAAAATGAAAAGTAGTTTTTAATAATATCAAGAATTTACAGGTTAACCACAAACTTTTCATTTCATAATTCTCCAATTTTTTTGTACAATCAAATATTTTTCCTGATGGCATATACAAAATAAAGCACAAAATAAGCTGTCAACAATACTCAATTTTATTTTATTACCAACTTCAACCTATAGTGATATTCACTGCCAACTTGAAACACAAGCATATTTTCTGGTATTGGATGCAGTACACAATGTTTAAAAATAAAAGTATATTTCTACTTAAGCACAAGAATATTATAGTTCAAAACATTTTCCTGTAATTTAAATGGTCTTTACATGAAAAGAATATCAATGCCATATGGCAACATTTCCACATAACATATACTAGTCAATCTATATTTCAAATAGACCTTACTATGGTTTTCGAAAAGGTTTCATGACAGGTTTTGCACAGCTTTCACCTGCATTGCAACACATTTTCTTTTTTTTTTATTTTAGTTCCTTGGTCTGAGTACAACAGACCATACAATTAGCTTAAAACATAAAGCCTCTTGAGACATTCATCATGAAATCGTAACTTCTACAGTGAAATGGCTGCTGACCATAAATTTAATTTTATACTTTATTTAAAATTATATTTTCTTTTGGAGTGAAGAGTGTTGAGTACATCAGATGATTTATATTTTACAAATGCAAATCAGCAAGTATAAACACAACAATAGTTGCTAGGAAGCTGTCACTTGTATATTAGATGTAACACTGGAATTAAGAAGGAACAAGTGGTATGCTTTGGACATGACTGCAGGGCTATTGTCAAATTGCACAGTTATGATTGAGAAACTAATTTGTCCTCTACCCAATTCACTGCACATAACGTTTTTGGAGAAACCACTGACTTGATGATTTCTAAGTAGTTAGTTTTACCATATGCCACTGAGAGTCCATGAAAAGTTTCAGCAATATTTATTAAATAACAACATATAAAAAACTAAAGATTGTTTAAGTCTAGAACTTCATCAGTTTGACTTTAGTATCACAACAGTTTGGTTCTCTTGTAAGCTCTTCCAAAACCTTTTTGAAAGTTCATCACTGTCATAACTTCACGTTTTCTTCACTCATTCAGTGAACTAATTTTTGTTAAATATCACAGTAATACTGAAAGTTGTCAGGCATTATAACTTGGCTGTACATAATTCACATACAATAACATGGTTTTTCTTCAGTTACAGATGACGTAAGGTAACTTAATACTGCTACAGTTACTGTTCAAGCAGGTTAAGTTATAATTCAGGGAAGATAACCTGCTTTAGTTACAGTAAAAATTCAGGTACAATAACTTGGGAATGCCACAGTTATAATTCGTGCAGGATAATTCGGCTATTCCAAAGCTATAATGCAGGAGGAATAACTCAGTCATGTCACATAGAATAACTAAGCAAAATTAACTGAGTCACACATTATGCTAACAAAAACATTCCATGATACCTATACATATGATGTGGTTCAGAAAGATAAATGTTTTAAGGTTTATCAAAACTTTAATGCAGGAAGGAAAATGCACTTGACCACTAGATAGATTCTTCCATGTGAAGACTGGTAACCAAATTTCCCATACGGAATTCACATTTAATTATACGCAGAAACAAGTATCAGCATAAGAAGTAGAAATGTTAATGTTTTACCTATAAAGATTTCACATTAGGAGTTTAAGTCAACATGCTTCTAGTAAGAAATTCGGCTTTGGGCCATGGCTGCCTACATGCATTTAATTTCTAATTCTCAAGTACAACTATAAATATTGATGAGTTTGCAGATACAGTTTTGATAGCAGTATCATTTTTCTGTTACAGGAGTAAAATGTATTACTACAGGAAGGATAAATCTTACCTAAAAGTGACAGTTGAACTAGAAAACATCAGTAACTAGATACTTATATATAAATGCACATCAGTTTAATTCACTGAATAAGTTTTGAAAACAGCTTTCCCTAACACATAAGTACACCAAAATATAAAATTCATAACTTCTTTTATTGACAAAGTCTGAGCAATTTCAATTATAAAAAAGTAAGATTAAAAAGGTATAAATTCATTTTTGTATTTCCCTACACCCATGTAATTATAACTTAAAAGTTTTTTAATAGAGAAAATTATACAGCAAAGCAAATGTTTTGCTTATTCACTGATTTTTCAGTGTTGAAACATACTTTAAAAATTGTCTTCAAGATGACAGTATAAACTAAACTCAACAAGCTCTTCTAAAGTTAAAGATCTACGATGAGCTATCTTTAATCAAAATAAACAAGCTCTACAAGACTAAAGCTCAAGTCCTGAGGCAATCATTTTCAACTAAACTCCAACAAGCTCCATAGGGCTAAAGCTCAAATTCTAGGGTGAGACATCTTTAACCTCATAACAACAATGTGCTTCAGACCAAAGTGGGTTAATTAATTGTCATTAAATTTCTTCCCAGTAATAATAGTGAATGAAACTGTTTAAAATTTGACAAGAACTTTCATAAAAGTATGTAGTTTGAAAAAAATAAAATATTTAACTTTATTTTTGACTATTTCTAGAAAAAAAATATTTAATGTAGTTATTTGCACTCAGGCTCTGGATATAGTTCACCTGTAAGGTGATTTTTATTTTGAGGATAAATGCTATTTAGCATCTTACAGTTTTCATATTTTACTAGCATAACTCTAGTATCTCCTAAATGAATACCAACAGTTTTTTATGGTATATGGTTATATATTTTATTTTTCATTTCTTTACCATATCACTAACTCTAGCAATTATCATCAATGTACAGTGCAACGAAATGCTTAAAATTAAGAAACAGAAATATCTCTTATACTTCTTCATTGGTTAATCTTAAATTATCTCTTTACTACCTTTTTGCTTAAAGTTTAATTTAAATGTTTTATTTTCCTTTCTGATTCTTACCACTGCTTATTTATGTTTACACATGCCATTGGGTACCCTTGGGTGACAGAACTGTAGATAAACCTTAAAATTATTCATATATGCTTGGTGACGTAAGCCTTGCATAATAAATCGAAGATTTGGTTACTCAAAAAACAAAAAACCTTACAAATATAAATTTTAAAATACAAATAATGCATAATTAACTAGAATATTAAAGTAAAATGTAAATAAAATTTAACTGTCTCTAACATACTTTTGTAAGAAACAACTGAAATGCTATTACAAACAAAGCATCCAACAATAGTACATACAGTTATATTTATCTGAGGATGACAACTTGGCACCAATTTCAAAATAACCACTGAAAGATTAAACTGTAAAATAAACTATTTCTTACAACTATAAATACATATATGTTGAAAGTTGTGTAACTTCTAAAGCTACAGAAGGTGGGCATGGCACCTGTTAGAGGTTAACAAAATTTATTTCTTGTTTTGAGTACTTTGCAATCTAAGTTTCAAAAGAGCAAGTAAACTACAGTCTTGTCTCAGCTCACATGTACATGACTACCCTGTAATGCTTCAAGCTATAATTTGCCAAATTTTGACATTGGTTATAGCTTGTGTCATATGACACATAACTGAGATATATCACTATTATTTTCAATTTTTACTTTTGAAATAAAGAATTAAGATAATATAAAAATTAATAGTAACAAGCTTTATAAGCAAAACTGCTCAAGTTATAAATTCAACAAGCTCTACATACAAGAACTCAGGTAAACTATCTTTAACCCTTTTGCAATGGGAGTCTCTTTAAACATTTTTCTGTGCAGGTCGGCATATCACATTCAACATTTAATTAAACATTTTGCATATCAATGTATGTGAATGAATGTAATATCATAATGCATATTATGTTATGAAATTATTTTATCCATGTTTTACGTCCTTTATCACAAAATAAATCTTTAAAAACTACTTAAAATTTCAGATGTACTGTCACATGACCAACAAGCTATGAAAAGCCTATATTTTGGCTCTCTGTATCTTCAGTAATACAAAGGTAGTAGAGTAGAGGTACATCTAGCCACTAAGATACTTACATACCCTTTTGGCTTATTCCATTCTAACTACTACAGACAACTGCCACACCAAACTTCTACAGGTTTGTTTGAACTTTATTCCTTCAATGTAGATGTTACATACAAATGCATACATAACAATTAGTAGCATTCTACAGTGTAAGCTAACAATGGTTCTTTGAAATCAGTGCCAAATTTTTGTCACAAAATACATGAAATTGATAATAGTATTACTGGTTGTTTGATTAACTACAGCATTTATGGTTGTTTCTTACCTGAATATGTTATAGTTAGAGTTTAGCCTGTACTTAGGTCTTCCTTATTATGTACGAGTTATGTTTTGATTACATAATTAAAGGGTTTAACATTTTTATATTTTTATTGCACTTTGCATCTGTTCTCAAGGCTTATGATATTACACACTAAAAGAAAATTTTGCTCAAGGATTACCTATGCCTCCCAAAGAACTGTAATATGTCTTGAGGGCACTGTTGATTTGTATCAAGATAAATAATAAGTTGCAAGAGAAGAAAGATAAATCAAACATTAACAATTAAATATATGTGAAAATGAAAATACAATGAAATTATGAATTTAATGAAAGGAACTTGTTGAAAATATTCTACAAAAAATTAAAAAGTATTTTTTTTCTATGTCCTAATTTTAATTATTTTATTGCATTGTATGATAGTAACTAGAGTTAGTGATGTTGTAGAGAAAATGAAAACTAAAACAAAAATTTCCCTTAAAAAATTTTGATATCCTTTAAGGAGGTTCTAGAGAATATGCAAACGAAATATGAAACTATAAGACAAAAATATATGTATTTCTATACTTAAAATAAAATCATGTTGTATTCAATTTGTTTACAGCTCTATGCAAGTAACCACAACAGAAAAAAAACAATTATAAAACTGTCATAATTTGTATACCAGATACTGATGATGTTTAATGAAATCTGAGAGTTACTTCCGAGAACAAATTCACGTATTATTGTACAAGTGAAATCTGTGATTCAATTTATGGAAGCTGCACAAGCTTATTGTAAAAGGAGTTAAAGTAACAAGCTCTACAGACTGAATCTTAAGGTTTTGGTGAGGTATTTCTCACTACATTTAACAAGCTCTTTGAGACTAAAGTTCAAGTTTTCAGGTGAGATATTTTTAATTAATCTTGACAAATTCTACAAGATTAAATCTCATGTTATCAGAAAATACATATTTAATCAAACTTGAAATGCTCTACAGGCTAAATCTCAAGCTCTCAGGTGAGATATCTTGAACTTAGCTCAACAAGATTTATAAAACCAAGTTACACTGAAATCTTTCACATTATTGCAACTTCTGTCTTTGACCAACATTAAATTATCTTTCTCATTCTTTTCTTTTCCTTCAGATTGAAAACAATGGTAACTAAAAAAACAAAACTAAACTTACTACTAGTACATTAAAGTGAAACAGATAAACACTTCTTGTTGCTACTGTCTGGTCAGAGTGGCAATGGCTCATTATTATGGAGAAAGATGTTTAAGTTATTTCATGTGGAAGCTAGTTTAACACTATACAAAAATTCATAATAATAATTAACACTTTTTTAAAGGTTTATTAATTTCACACTAAAATGGTGAGTTATCACTTTTAAACTCCATTATGTGAATTTTGCTCAAAAATTAGCTTCACAAAGACTTCAGGCATAGTACTTTTGAATAAATGATATTTGTAACATAAGAAAAGGACATAAAAAGAAACCAAAATAAAAAAATGTTTTATATCAATTTCTACTTACACTAGAAAGTCTGCTGATAAACTCCTTAAACCAATCTTCTCTTTGTGAACTACTTTCAACAGCTTTATATCTATAATCATCATTAATCAACTTTTTTACATCGCTCCAACGAGAATGTTTATCCAAATCTTTCTGTTCCTTCAAAAGCTCCAAGAAATCTTTTTTCACCTATAATAAAAATAAAACATCAAAAAATTAGCAAGCTATTTTTCTCAACAGCAATATGAAAAATGTTGTCTCCTGTGTAACTGAAATCAAATAAATGATGAGAATTTTAGAAAAACTTCACAATTAAAAAAAATAGCCCTTTCCTCTTGGTGTTTACCTTAATTAAAAAAAAAGAGAGTAATCAGTCTCATCATAATTTACAATGACAATCTATAATTTTCATATACAATAACATCTTTAAAATAATTTATATACTCAGGAATGTTGCAATAACACCACATACATTTAGCATCTGCAACATATAAAATCTAAAGAATTACAAACCATATTTTATAGGCCAAGTTCAAACTACCTATTTATTTACTGAAAAGTATCTTCTGAAAGCTAGAAAACAATTTTGTTTTGTTTAGGTTGTTAAGTTGTAGTTAATGTTGTACTTAAACAAAGGTAGTTAAGCCACAAAAATACATCAAATTATTTGCTTATTGTTAAATGCAAAGCTGCACAATGGGATATCCACACTGGAGAATTCATCAAATGGATCAAACCCAGATTTCTATACGTTCTTAAGCTTATCACTGAGCCACAATATATGTTTTTTACAATAAAATCTGTCCTTATTTTTAAATATTGTTGAAATTTTATTGGTTCAGCAAAGTTACAGTAACAGAACTTAAAGTACATTTTGAAATTACAGTAAACTACTTAAGCCAAAGTAAAGTGGTGAGAATTGTATTTCACCTATAGCGACAATGGTACACATACCACTGTATTACAACACCTATAGTAACAATGGTATACACACCGCTGTATTTTATCCATTCCACAATTGCTCTCATACAGCTTATTAGTTAAATAACATATTTCCATTTCAATGCACAAAATAGTTATACTTTATTGTAGATCTGAAATATTTCTATATGACTGATCTTTCCAAAGTTTAGTCCAAACAGCTAAGCGATGTATATCTTAAGCTGAATAAAACAAGCTAGTTCAATATGCAAATTAGAAATTTTGTAGAAAACAATGACTGTCTCTAATTTAGAGAGCATCAAATTCAAGCAACTGTTTCTAAAGTAGTTTTGAAATTTACTGGTTTTTCAATATGAGCCACCCATAAGAAATAAGGGTAGGTCAGTATGTTAGCATTTCAGATGTTTAAGAACAAAACCAAAACTAAATTTTTTTACATCTCAATATACAAGTGATCATCTCAAAGCTTCAAACATAAGGTTGAAAAGTTTTAATATTCGAGAAATGTAAAGGTAAAAACAGTTATCATAACAAAATCTAACATGCAGTTAACTAATTATAATCATTTCACCCATATTACACAAAGAAATTATCATTTTTTAATCTGTTATTAAAAAAATTAAAGTATTTGTTGTTCTTGTACTTTCTTTAATTAAAAACATACTTTAACAGATAAGCTACAAAAATAAAAAAAAAAGATACTTATTAATCACCAGTGGGAAAGGGCTACTTTCAGCCAAATGTTCCTTTGATCATAAACAAAAAATTCATTTTAAACAGCTTTAAATACTCATTACAGAGTAACATACTGGAGTTTTGGATTAAAATTTTATTTCTTCTATTTATATAAATGCCACAACTTTAAAAATTATTTCAAAGCTCATAACAAATTTAATATACCAAACAACTTTAATGTTCTTCAAGTTATATCTACAATTATATTTATCATTTTTATGAAATTTTACACTTTTACAAAAATTCTTTACCACAAAAAAGTAACCTTCAATTCTAATTATTAAAAAAGAAAAAATTATATATATATATATTTGTAATCTTGCAGTATTAAATATGAAATAGGTTATCAAATGAAATGTAGTATTGCATATTGGTACTGTAATGTTTACTGTAATTTTTATCACACTTATCAAATTGTATAGGGAAACCAATATGATTAAAAATAAATATTTTTCAATGCTTCTTCCTCACAGCCATACATGTGTATATATATATATATATATACACACATACATACACATTATTGCCATGTTCAAAGACAAAATATTCTTAAAAAAACATCAAATTAAGCTCAAAACACTTTCATGCATAACTACTGCCTAAGAAAATAAAAATGTCTAGTTTTGAAATAATGTTAAAGACTGAAATATTACAAAATTTATCACTATTCTGATCAGCTACATGTTAGAATACACTCTTTCCTACAAAGCTAAATTTTTCTTAAATTAAATACTATACCTGCAACTGATATAAGTTAAAAAAGATCTGCATACATAGAAGACAAGAACAAAAATATTTCTCATATCATAAGTTGGCTACCTTTTAAAATAGTGAATTTGAAGAGTATAACTGTATAATAATGAAGCTTCCAATCACATACAACATACTGAAACCCTTAATTCTTTGTATAACAATCTTTCAGAAAAACTTAAACAACCACAGTTCTCCATTTAACTTTGGCAAAGAAAATTATATGATATAAATATACTAAAAAAGAGGTCTTGAAATAAATGTTTTGGTTCTTACAGTTTGCAACCAAATGGAAAAACATTTCTCTCAAGTAACAAAGTCTGCATCTTTTATATACTGACTAAGTACTATATTTCTAAATATTTTTTTTTTTTTTATAAGAAACAGGTGAAGTACTACATTATTGTACTATATAGTAGATATGATTATGACAAAATGTCTCATTGGAAACATAGCATACGATAAAGAAGTCTATGTAGTTCCAGACCAATTCATTTACACATCCTACAAATACTTTTGAATCTTTCTTGCCCGAATCAGTGATGCCCCAGATACCTGTATTTTGTGGCAAATGCAATCAATGAGAAGTTGTAACAATATACATTACTGTAAATCAAAAAAATGAGGAATGGGCAATGCAAAGCATTATGACTAATACTGAGCAATTCAACTCTGTTGCAGTTTTTCTTGGCCAATCAGTTTTAAAGTTATTCATATTGGACAGAAAAATGTTTTAAATTTATAATTTACCCTCAACTGCAGAGGTCAAATTGCAGTTGAAATTAAGCAAAACACACACCAAAAAATTCTCATTACAAATTACTTTATGATACTACAGTTTTAGAAAACAAATATTATAAAATAAAACCTATTAATCCCTTTGCCTACAATTGTGTAGTGGATGCCATGAAATATCAGAAACATATAAAGAAAAGAGTATCCACAATCTGATGCGGAGTGCTAAATATCAAGCCACAGCAATAATACCAAGACAAAGTTAACTATGGACCTTTTATACTCTGTCAACTGGTGTTTGATTACAACTAAAAGCAAAGTCATTTCAGTGGAAATATTTATTTTGTTAATTTTGAAGCAAGCATGTGACTGTAAGGTTGTGCCAAACAAAACTACAATGTAATCTTAAACTTAAGATGATAGTTAATGCATTTTGTTTTTTTCTGACTGGAATGAATAAAGAGTTTATGTTCAATGACTGTTCATGTTATCTCACAGTATATTAACTTTTAACCCTAGAATGCATTCCTGAGTCCAAAAAACCCAGCACAATTTTTGGTTTGCTATAATTCTATTACAGATGCATATGTTGCATTGACCATCTTTCCATTCCTTTACAATTTGGTGACAAATATTTATGTAGAAGTTATTTACATATCTACATATTTTACTAAATATACAATACTGCTTGTATGGGTCTTCCAGACCCAACTACTGGAACAGTGTAAAGTATTTCAGGAATGCATCATAGGGTTAACTGGATATAAAGAATGTCAATACAAATCAAAGATGAAAAGCTGAGAAATCCAGTGTTCATTCATTTAATACACATTAAGGTTTACCAAATTTTAAAATACACATTTCCCAGAGTAAATACTTAAATATTTATTAATGAATCTCAATTTCTTCTAACTTACAAATTATTCTCTAATGCATTGATATAATTAAGAATTTGTAAAACTTTCTCCACCTCATTCTAACTTACCAATCATAAACAAAATTAATAAGTTTGAACATCATATCTAGTTAAAAGTTCTAAATATAAAGTCACTGTATCACAGATAGGAGTTACAAATGGTTTTAGTACTGATTTGAGCTTTGAAGTTTACATGAAGTTTATACTGAAAAACAGAAAGATTTAACTGAAATAAAACATTTATCAGTCTCTCACTTTGTTTAGTTAGACTTGTGATTTCTCAAGTGTTTTGTAATGCAAATTTTACATTAACAAGAACTCCTTAAACTAAAAACAGTAAACAAAGTAAATAGCATGAAATAAATAAAAATGTTTGATTATAAATAATGGAGTCAAAAAATTTGAAAACTTTCAGTCAGATCTCAAAATTTCTTGTATATAATGAAAAAAATATATATATAGATAGGTATTTTGATATTAGCTTAAGTTTCTTAAACTACAAATTTGAAATATTCATAAATCTATGTTATTGAAAATATACGTGACCTAGTTTTTATAGTTTACACCACATACATTAAATTAAAAAATTTTCCTCCTACATTTCAAAACAAAATCCATATTCCACATTTTGTTTCATGCAGTCACTGTATTAATATGAGAAAAAAATACTAGCCAGAGAACTTTCATCATTGTGCAATGTTTCAAAATAAATGTTTTTGTATTAGATAAGCTCAATTATTGTAGCAATGTATAAATATATATATAAATATGTGCAGAACTGCAAAGCCTCAATACAGTTGAGCAATCATATTTTTGTACTGTTAAAAGTAATGCTATTGGTAAACAGAACAGAGTAAAAAAAAAAGCCTCCATATATAATAATAATAAATTAAATGTAGCTCTATACCTAAGAAAAACTGATACCTTAGGAAGAATACTTTATTCCATTATGCACATTAATTCTAACTACTGAATAGGAAATACTTACCTAAACTATCATATATTCTTTAGATTCTAGTATTGTTTAGACAAATAACTTTCCTTTAGTAATTAAGTGGTAAAATGTCCATAGGGAAATAACAAATAAATAGTGAAGTGATATATATATACACACTGGAGCAGGATAACTAGCAGTATCTTATAATAAGTAACTGTAGGGCTCAATGAACTATATCAAAACAACTGATTATTCTGATATGTGACTTCTACAATTAGAATAATCCAAAACAGTGATAAATGGAATCACAATTCAGGTTGCTGTTGTTTTTTAAGTTATAACTCTAGCCTAAGATTAAAAACCTTGAATTAACATAAATAATGAGAAATTATTATAGTAATATTTTGATTACTTCAACAGCTGAAAATATTAATTTTGATCAACTGATTATTTTCATGGCATAATTGATGTAATTGTTTACTTTACATACCACTAACTAATGTGATGAATTATGTTGACTAATCAAGGCAATTGCTTGGCTTAAATATATTTCATGATTTAAAAAGTTAAGTAGTCCTGGAAAAAGTTATTTGGTGACCATTAATACCCTTGCAGCTGAACAAAACAACCAATTACTAACAAATATGGAAAGATTTAATTAATATCTTTTCTTTTAAATTCCAGTTTCCAATCTATCTAAAGATAAAACAAACAGAGGATATCAATATTCTAAAACACACAATTTGAGTAAAAAAAATAATATTCAACAGTTTCACAGTCATTTTTCAACACTGTGGATATTCATTATGGCCAATATAGATAATAAATGAGCTATAGGTAATTTCTTTCATTAGATTAATCAGAAAACATAAACCTATGCATATAGTACATGGCTAATTACAGAGGCCTGAGATTAAAAAAAAACAAAAAAAACCAAATAATCAAAAACTTTTTTTTTCATTTTAAAACTAAAATTTTTCTGTTTTGGTCAGAAAGTCTTCATTTTATAAATCTCATCACTTTCAACTTACTTGTAATTAAAATATTCCTTCAATATTCATTATGCCAATTGCAGAAAAATATACAGAAAAGAAACAAAAAATTGCTGACAACCGGAAAAAACAATCAGATGTGTCATTTGTTCCTGAATCTTATATATAGTTCCAACTAAATACCACTACTGCTTTACTCTACAGAAGTTCCATTTAACTTTCTGAAGAAGCCACAAATTAGTTCTCAAGCCACTTTACTTGCTACAAATTCATATAATTTATAACATTCTCTGGTATCTAAACTTTGCTGGTAGCTATTTTAAGAACTGATATTCATTAGTTGTTCACTGCACATATTGTGAAATCATAAATGGATGTCATACAAGAAACAAAACCATGAGAATTATATTCTCAAGGGATAGTAGCTACTTAACAAATATAAACCTATTTACTTTGGGAAAAGGAGAAAAATTCAAAATATTTAGTAATTACTTTGTTTACAGATGAGACTCATTGGAACTGTGTACAAATGCAAGTTAAAAGTTTTTTGTAAAATTTTTCTGTGCAAGTTACATAAATTAAATAAATGTTCCAGAATGTCAAACTATTTATTGTTGAAACAGAATTAACATCATTATTTTCACTTGATTTCTAAAATACTAATAGAAATGCTGCCACACGGATGACTGTTAAAGCTAAGTTACTAACTGTAGTATTCCTACCTTATTGAAAAACAATTTAGAAAAAGTGAATATTTTCTTGAAAGGGATTTTTATCTGGGAAGCACTGTTCTTGTTGTGAGGAGAATACTTCTATTTGAAATTGTGAAATTTGAAAATGCAAGTTACATAAATTAAATAAATGTTCCAAAATGTCAAATTATTTATTGTTGAAACAGAATTAACATCATTATTTTCACTTGATTTCTAAAATACTAATAGAAATGCTGCCACACGGATGACTGTTAGAGCTAATAGTTACTAACTGTAGTATTCCTACCTTATTGAAAAACAATTTAGAAAAAGTGAATATTTTCTTGAAAGGGATTTTTATCTGGGAAGCACTGTTCTTGTTGTGAGGAGAATACTTCTATTTGAAATTGTGAAATTTGAAAATGCAAGTTAAAGGTTTTTTGTAAAATTTTTCTGTGCAAGTTACATAAATTAAATAAATGTTCCAAAATGTCAAACTATTTATTGTTGAAACAGAATTAACATCATTATTTTCACTTGATTTCTAAAATACTAATAGAAATGCTGCCACACGGATGACTGTTAGAGCTAATAGTTACTAACTGTAGTATTACTACCTTATTGAAAAACAATTTAGAAAAAGTGAATATTTTCTTGAAAGGGATTTTTATCTGGGAAGCACTGTTCTTGTTGTGAGGAGAGTACTTCTATTTGAAATTGTGTTATGTTAAATAGAACTGGTTGTTGCACGTACAAAGTGTAAAATTTTTTATTAATTTTTGTTTGTGGTGCCATTCTATAGATGGCACAGGAATTCTGGTTACATAATAGATATTGACATACATGCTATACCCATTACAGTAAAAAACAAACAACAAACCTAACGTAATAAATAAAATATTTAAACAGCAACAATATATTTAGTTGTGGATGCATGCTACAGCTGTTTTCAGGACTGGTCATAGCAGATTTTCTTCACTACAGTTATGTAGCAATGTTACAGCACTTATGTCAGTATGCAAATCCCGATAAAACATTTTAAAATACGTTTTCTCCCTTTAAACAGGTACAGAAAACATGAAATTGTACAGTTGAAAGGAATTATAAGTTTTAATAAACACAAAACTTTGTAAATATCTGAAATGTTATTTTTCCATCCAGTACTAAAACTAATGACTGAAATTAGCAAAAGCACATATCCAATCATTCAGGGCATATATTACACATGAAATGATTCATCATTTGCTCAAAAACAAAGAGACTATGTAAATAATATAATTTTAAATATATCATGAACAACTTACTTTGTGATACATACACAAGGCATTATTCCTCATTAATCTAAGTCAATTATCATCTACTGATACTGACTGGGAAGATTTCTACTCTTATACTACAATGTACTTACATTCAATATTTTAAGAATAACGATGTGAAAAAAAAACATATTTAAGCTTAACCATTCATGAAACGTGTAACCATAACATTTTGGGCTAAAATATTCCAGCTATCTAAATCAAAACTGAGGACAACTTTAATATATACTGTTTAGAAATTAATTTAGACATAAAAGTGTACAAGTCTATTTGAATTTTTCATTTTGTGAACTCCACCTATTTCAATACATTTTTGAAGTCCAAATTCAAATTGAATTTAGAAGTTAGAAGCATTTTTTTTTTTTTTCAAAATTTGCTTATGACTACCATTAGGGTTTAACATACAAAACTGTATTGAGGCTTGCTGGAAACAGAGAAAGTAACTTACCACTTTATTTGTGTGCATGTGTTTGGCTAATCTCCGATGTTCTGATAATTTCTATATGATAAATAGTTGCATTTTCAGCAATACAGTTGCTTTATTTTCACACATTTATTCTTAGTTCTAGCACTGTTCATTGGCACAGGCATTAAAAAAGAAGTTGCAGCTTGCAGAGTACATTAAAGAGGGACAAGAGTAACTGAGTGTTAGTGGCCAATATTTCCTCCATACTTTCTTTAACTTACTTTCAAGTTGAAATTCATGTAGAGTTAAACGGTGGAGAGAAAAAAACAGCAAATACCATGAATCTAACAGGCACCCAAAATGCATTGCTATTCCATAATACTGCACACGACAACAGGACAATTGGAAGTTTTCACAGGCGTAGGGCAGGGCACCTGACTGAAAAGGCTTTCTTGTGCGAAGCACAGTTGAAACCTGATCAAAGTAAGTGTAAATTACAAGTGAAAATCTGTGACTTTCTATAAACAACCCTGTCTTCAAAAGTATTAAAAATATATTTGAAAAGCTTTTTATAATTATGTTTCTTTTCATCATTTGATATATGCTTTAAATTCTTAAAGTTTAATGAAGATTTTAACAGTTGTTAAATGGCATTTATTAAAATCAGAATTATGAAATTATACTTCCCAAATTGATTTTAATGTAAAATAATTTCCAGCGACTATAATTCACTGACATACTGAGTTCTTATTAAATAATCAGATTTATGGAAACAACTATAAATCTTTTTCTTTCATTTTATACTTAAGTTTATTTTTCAAATATAGTCAATACTTTTTTTAAAATAAAATGTTCTGATATTTTTATATGTTCAACTGAAAAAAGAAAGACTTAAATTGGACCTTACAATAACAGAGAATTTAGTTAAAAGCCTTCTCTTTATTTTAACTTTTACTATTTTTTTTCATATAATTCAGAACACTGAAGGTTCCTGAAAATTGAATCCACAACTGAAAACAATTTCAAAAATAAAATTGTAATTAATAATCTTATTAAACCTGTTGAGTGAAAAATTAGATGTCACGGGACATAGTTGTAATATCTGGAAATGTAGTGGTACCTAAAATGAATTTTTTGATAAATATATACAAACACACATTAAACAAAATAAAACAATAAACAAAATTTAATCCAAAATGATTAAAAACTGTTTACTTCAAGAAACCCACAATCATATTTATATAAACCCTTATATTTCCAATAACTAAAGAAAAGCATCAGTAAACAAATAATGTATTTCTTCCTGAAAATGAAAAATTATTGAAGTGTAAGCCAGCAACTATTTAACATTATTTTTCCACTTAAAATATTCAATGTCATATAAACACAACAAAACACACAAAAATATTCCATGCCTGAAAGAAAAGAAATTATATACATATTCTTCTATCTGAATGTTTCTTCTAGAGAAAAAATCTAAAAATGAAGTAAAAAAATTATGTAGATATCTAGTTGCTATATGTGTGTGTGTGTGTGAGAGTGTGTGTATACACACATACACACACACACATACATACACACAAAAACCTTTTATATTTGTCTTAATTTATACCACTCACTTGATGAAAATGGCTACTTAATAAAATGAAAGATTGACAAGACAAATGATTGACATTTTAATATTGTACTAAGACACTAGTTTCAGAAAACAGCAAAACAAATAACCTGAAATGAAAGATGCATTATAGTTCATTTTTCTTTAGTTAACACATTAAAGCTGTTGCTGTAAATGTGTGGCCTGCATATTTTGTGTTTCATAAATATTTTGTGGGATAAAAGAAATTGTATCCAATGTATTCCACATTAATTTTCCTCCCAGTTTGTTGAAATAAAGCCATCATGTCTATAAATTTTAGCAGATTTAAAGATTTTTTGTTAGTCACAACTATTACAAGAATTTGTTATTCAACAAAATATGTTTTAATTTCTCCTATTTTTCCTAAGTTATAATTACCCATCCCCATAGGTTTGTATTTTGTAAGTGAAGTGTAAGCAAAAACTAAAAGTGCATTCTACAAAGATGTGCTGTAACGTAACTAGTACCTTATTCCTTTTAGTAGCAACAAACTCAAAATCTCTGTTCACTAAATCAACCTAAAAAAGATATTTTATTTAAAAAAAATATAGCTGTGAAAGTTGAAATCATCTTTATATTTAGTACATGTTTGTTCTTCAAAAATACATTACAGCACAAGTAGTTAAATCTTAGCTCACAGAAATAAAGGAATACACAATTCAAAGTATCACCAAAGTAAATACACATCTATATATAACAGATCTAAAGAGACTAGTGATCTAAAATCTTTCATAAAAATAAACACACACTACAGACAAACATTTGTTATAAATTCAAAAATCGAAAACTAAACATAAAAATAAGACATGTACAGTAAAAAAAGTTTTTTTTAATATAATATATAGGTAACATTCACAGAATCATTAAAAAAATATGGATCACTGTTTGACAAAGTTGATGGATTGTTAATAAAGTAATGAGCCTGTTCAATAAAGTGGAAACAATGTCAATATGTTAGAATTCTATTTGTATTCTTATGAATGCTTTTATTCAACAAATGTGACTAATAAGACATTTATTTCACTCTTTCTCATTCAACACCAGGTCTCTTATTTCAGCATTTTTTATGTTCAATAAAATGAGTGGGTCTTAGAATTATGGAATAATGTCAAATAAAATTTTAAAGACAATTGTGAATGGCCCTTTCACAAACAACCAGCAGGATTTCATGGAATAAGAAAGTTACTAATGCTCTTTTTTTCTTCTTCTTAAATATGCAATTTATATTAATTAAATATTATCACAATCAGATTATTTGTCCAACAATTCTGAATGTTTTTATTCAATAAGATGTCATTTATATCTACATACTCAAGATCTTATTTAAGAACCTTTTAGATTAGCTCTTTCACTGCCACATATTATTTTGAAAAAAAAGTCCTAGTACAAAAAAAAAATTAATGTGTGATGTTAAAATGATAAATTCTGGGATATCTAAAAATAATTTCTCTTTCTTCATAATGTTAAAAAAATTTCAAACTTGTCTAAGATTAATATTACATTTTTAGAGTAAAACAAAGGCTATTCATTGTGTACCATATACATTACTTACAGTAGTGAAATGGAAACTTTTAAGTGTAAATGGGTGTTAATACAAGAAAATACCCAACTAATAATAATTTATGGGTGATATACATTCCAGATGCAAAGCCAACTTTATGAAATATAGATATGTGTTTCAGATAACGTGTAGCAGTTAGCATTGGAAAACTAAAACTTAATGTAAAACAAGATAGAATGTTGAAGGAAATTCTCAATAAATTGGCTAATGAATGCATAATTTTCAAAGATACTTGTTCCCCTCCCCACAAACAAAAAATCCACAACAAATAATTCATAATTTTGTATCTGAGTTCATTTTACTAGATAATAACTGAGTGAACATTTTATTTTAATGACCAGTCTATAATATTATAATTTTAATAGACAAAGGTTCAAAATCACTTGTAAGCTGAAAAAATATCTAAATTTTTAAACAAAATTTTTAAAGTATGAAGATATGTCTATATATAAATTTTAATAATATAATAAAGTACAATTGTAAAATATACTTCTTATAACATTTAATTTACATAATACAACAACGATTTAATTTTCTAGATCATTAATAAGACTATCAAAAGTATGGGATTTCAAAAATAAAGAAGTCCTGAAAGAAATCTCAAAAAACTGATATTGCTTGAGGGCAAGCTGAATTTATAAACATAAAAAGAAATACTCTTTTAGTAAGAAAATATTAGAGTTCTACCTTTTCCCGCTGACTGGATCTTTCCTCACGCTCCTTCCTTCGTAGGTCCTGAAGGTAATCATTGAACATGATCTCTCTATCTCGCATTTTTTCAATATTTTTGAAACGCTCGTCCTTACCATACTTCTGTGCAAAGTCACTGAACATTGACCTAAATTTGACAATAAAAAAATGGTAATTAATAATTTAAAATCAGATTAAAACATGAAATTACCATTCATTACAACTTAAAAGCAAATGTTATTACTTTATTTTGAAATTAGTGTTCATTTCCCCCTTTTTCCCTTATACATATTTGTTTGCACCAAACAAAAAGTAAAAAATGTAAAAGTAAATTCATAATAAATGTAGAAATAAATCAAGTTAAAATAATGTTTAAAATTTAGATAAAAGATTTAAATAGAATTATGAAGGCCAATGGCTCATATAAAGTTGAAAACACAAGGAAGTTGAACAGTGCCACCATCACCAGTGGTATTGTCCAATGTTAGGGGAAAACCATAGAAAAGACATGTCTAAAATGGTGCTATTGCTCACAATCATAATGATGACAACAGTAAAGCATGGGCTATTGTGACTTGAGTGTCACAAAGGAACACACTGATGGATCAGTCCCAGATAAAAGAAAATGATGAGTTAAAAAACTGTCATGTGACCAATGTAAACTAGTTAGAACAACTTCCTCTTTCCGATTGTCACAGAAACAAGATGACCCAAAAAAAAAGACAGTTTGATCTGGAAAATCTTGTTATGACATTCCTTACAGGACCGTAGTCCATATACACAATAGGCACAGCTGTGACAGCATCACAGCAAATGGACTTAGCTGCATGCCTTACCTCCACGTAGCATTGTAATCCTTCTCAAAGTCAAATAACATGGAAACAAGATGTTCCCCTTGAGGAAGAATTCCCTGATCAAAGTTTCAAGTCAAATTATCT